>NC_073693.1:134225295-134235295 GCF_029784155.1 Uranotaenia lowii
TGCGACTTAAGCATAAGCTAAGCTAAAGAGCTTTCTCCAATTTGAGGCGCCTGGTTATGATTTATGCCTCCCATTTTTTCTTCATTTTCAGCTCCATTCAACATTTTTCATGTGACCACCCACAAACGCCAAAGCAGGGTAGACTAAACCGCTAGTTAAACCTACTAAAGTTACATTGTGGTGCAGTGTTTTAGGAGCCAAATGGGCATGACGCATTTGATTGCGGTTCGTTTGTGGAGACAAGTGTTAGGCTGAGCCGCATTGCTCTGCGGAATTTGTCCGAAGAAATAACATTTATGATCGGGGAAATTGGTTGTGTTGTTTTGTTTGTTGGTTATTTTTTAAGCTTATCGTTGAGTTGTTTTGAGGTATTGGAAACATTTGTGCTAAATGATTGATACATTGTTTTATCTCATTGAGGGAATCGATTGTTTTTTTTTTTTTTGAGTACAATCTGGGAGAGATTTATCTTTCAGATGTGGTTGCGCAGACAACTTCTTCCAAACGGTTTGAATTTGTCGTCTTTTGAGTTTGAAGTCCCTTAAACAAAAATCTATGGATGACGATAAAGTAACTATTACTCAACCTAGCGACATTTAGTTGTATTGAATCTGGGATTGTATCGAATACAAATTAAAATCGAGCAAATCTTCTGCCGGAAACTCCCATATAATCTGCACACGATCGGTGGAAAGTCGTGTTCCAATCACGAGCCAGCTAGTTGAAGCGTAAAAGGTTTGTTTTTTCCTTTAGTTTTTATCCAATTCTCGCCGTCTGATGCAGAATCAAGATCGTATCAGATCGTGAATGGAATAAGATTTTTCCGCCTTGAGCAGCCGCCGTTTTTCTGTTGTGACGTTAGAATTAGCATTCAATTAATCAGTGTCAGCAGCAACGATTTTTGCGATTCGCGTGGCGGTGTGACAATTTTTTTCGAACTAAATACGGTCAAAATTTGGTCAATATCAACTTGACGTATTTCTTTCAATTTTGCATTTAAAAAACCTAAACACCCCTCATTTTGAAGATGTGTGTGTAGAATGTTGCTCCTATTTTGATTTTGGAATTCACTTTTCAGTTGTCAAAATGCCGTCCAAGGAAGAAGACCAGCGTATCAAAATTTTGCTCGCGCATCGCGAAAATCCGAGCTACTCGAACGCAAAGTTGGCAAAAGCGCTAAAAGTTGCCAAATCAACCGTTACAAATGTAATTAAAGTGTTTGGGGAACGTTTGTCGACAGCCAGGAAGTTTGGATCGGGGGGAAATCGAAAACCGGAAGCCGCTGAGACGACAAAGAGAGTTACCGGTAGTTTCAAGCGAAACCCTAACCTCTGTCTCTGAGATGCCGCAAATAAGCTGGGTGTATCGTCTACAACCGTGCATCGAGCCAAAAAACGAGCCGGACTATCGACTTAGGGGCCGTTCACTAATTACGTAAGCACGATTTCGGAAATTTTCAACCCTCCCTCCCCCCCTGGTAAGACAAAGTAAGATTTTTCAAACCCCCCCCCCTTCCCCCTAGTAAGATCTTACGTTTTTTTATTCTTTGAGAAATTGACACGTTTTTTTTTTCAAAAATAGCTTGAAAATATTAAAAATGTGATATACAGGCTTCAAAGCAAAGCACTTTTTAACACTAGAAGGACCGGCAAATTGAATATACCTATTCGGACCGTGACCAGTCAAAATGACTGGTAAAGGGGAAATTCTTTATATCACAATATTTTTAACTTTTTTCTTTTGACATTATTTTGTTATTAATTTGATAACATTTTTGTTATAAAATGGAAATATTTTTTCACCATGGGTGCACGGAAACACCTCACTTTGGCATAGTTGACGAATGCGTGTATGTCATAACATGAATATTTCAATTAATTATCAAAAAATTAAAACACATTATCAATCTAATTATAAAATCATGTTAGATGGCTATGGGTATTGACCATGGGTGCACGGTTTCACTTCAGTTTTGTTTTAGTAGATATTTTCTAGCATTCATCACTTTGAAATTTTTCAACACGTTTCCTATAAATTATACCTGATATTGTAGGTTTTGAAGCATATTTTATTTATAAGTAGAGCAATTTACCATGGGTGCCCGGATTCACCGCCATTTATCCAAAATCATTTTTTTTGCATGCTAAATGTAATGAATAAAGGCTTTTATAGATTCAAATGAAAACTGTGTTATAGACATGGGTTTTCACTATGGGTGCACGGAGTCACCGCGTTTTAATCAAATATTGGACTTTTTGGAAATTTTAAAAAAGCATTTTTACAAATCTTAACTAAACCAAAGTCGAAACCATGTCTTTCATATTGAGATATTAACATTTAAATAACGATTTTTATTTTAAGTTCCGTTTTTTTCATTCCTGGGAAAGAAATATTTCAAAAATATCTTGAAATAATAAATTTATTTATTTATTAATCAAAAAAAGGTTTTTGCAATCGTATATTTATCTGATAAGATCTGATCAACTTTCAAGAAATTGGAAATCGGTTACCATGGACCGAATGAATTTTGAGAATTATATGCATCAGGTTATGTCGTGTGACGGAAAACAGAGAAAATAATAATAATGAATCAACATTTCAAATGTACACGTTGAAAAGTTTTTCGATTGACCAATATTGCATTTTAAATACCTATCATATCTTTTTAACTCAAAAATATTTTGTGTTCTGAAGCAAGTTGAAAACAATTAATTTCTATATAATTTACAACGGCGGATTTACAGCCTTTCTGTGCACCCATGTTGAAATATCTTAGCGCCGTTGTGGTGTATCAGATAGGCTTGTGCGAGTCTGGTCTAGGTATGCCAGGCGTACTGGGTTCGATTCTTGGTATCGGCAAGAAAACTCTTGGGTTCAAACCCCATAAGTTGCCAACAGGTAAGATGTGTTTCCTCGTATAATAAAAATGTTCAATCAGTTGCCAACTGGCCAGGTATATACACGGGTGCCAGGATACCTGTAAGTGAACTTGCATTGGAAATTTGTCGAACCTAATAATCTAAGAATGCATGTGAATACATACTTGGGCAGAAACTGCGGTGAATCCGTGCACCCGTGGTGGATAACCAACATATAAAAAATATTCCGTGCACTCATGTTGAAATATCATTTAAATTATTCAGTTTAATAGCTGTTGTCTTCAAATTTGAATAAATGAGCACACAATTCATAATTATTTCACTCATTCTGGTTTAGTATAAAACATATTTATCACCTAAAACTACTCGATTACTCGAATGTACATGTATTAAATCTAACATAACTTTTACAAATCTTGATGAAATTTCGCCAAATTTTGACAGAAAGTTCGATTAAAGTTGGGCAACAAAACAGACCAAAAAAATTGGGAGTCGAGTGCTTGAAGCGCCACATAGCGGCCAATCCGAGAACTTTTTCTACAAATTTTCATGACTTTGCATCGAAAATCAATAATTTCATAACGAATGACACACTTCTGCCCACCATAAATCAACTAGGGCTCATTGTCTTGAATGTAGATAGCAAATGAAACTAAAAGCAAGCGAAAAAAATTTAACTTGTTTGAGTTATAGGGTTGTGAATTTTACCAGTCATTTTGACTGGTCACGGTCCGAGTGTCCATGGCGAAATTTATCTCGCTTATTAAAAGAGCTAGTGAAATAAAAAATACACAGTTTTGTAGAGATTCAAAATTCATGAAAAGTTATATTTTTTGCGAATTTTTAAAGCGAAGTATTCAAAAGATATTCAACAAACAAAGTGTCCAACCAGTCATTTTGACTGGTGCGGTCTTTCTAGTGTTAAGTAAAATTTAAAAACAGTATTTTAAAAGCAAAATCTGTACAAAACAACAGATGGAATGTCATAAACGATTATAGAAATCATTATTAAAGACTTTGCATGTTTGGGGTAGCAATAATTTAAAAAAAAATTTCCACAATCGAATAAACAATATAAAATCTAAATTCCGATTTAAAAAAGTGAGATCAGATTAACACAAGGTACCATAAAAAATTGTTATGTTTTTTACCTGCACATCAAAAAAATCTAAAAAAATATCATTCTTTACTAAGTACTAGCATTGGGGCAAAAAGGTTTAACAACAATCACGTTGTCAACTAAACATAAAGCTCATACTTATTCAGCGGTAAGCGATAAAGTTTAAGGATTTTTTTAGAAAATCGTTTGTAAAATTTAGAGTTGGTAGTGTCCATCACTGAAAAAACTGTCTAGAAATTCATTATTCAAAGCGTCTTATATTGATTTTGAAAGATTTTTTCTGGCTGAAGTAATTTTTGAAATATGATGGATTCAAATCGTGGTGTCACAACGCGCCATTTTCCTTTTTGTTTCAATAAATTTCTCAATTAAAAAGATTGTTATGATGGAAAGCGATAATTGATGATGTTTTTCAATAATGTGAATAAGTGTTTTTGTTGGCATGTTGGTTTGAATTGATTCTCTATGAATTTTAAAGAACCTGCAATATTTTTTATTAGTTCAAAGACATTAAAAGATAAAGAATATAACATTAAAACTAACCAACAAATAGGTAGTGAGTAAAAAAAAACCTGAGTAGTATGGTTTCGTGTGGCTGCGGCTGTGATGAATTTTTAATGTAACATTTCTTACGTAAGATTTTTGGAAACTCCCCCTACCCCCCCCCCCCCCTCTAGTAAGAGATCGTAAGCAAATGTGAAACCCTCCCACCCCCCTTATGTGCTTACGTAATTAGTGAACAGCCCCTTACAAGAAGGTAGTGACTCCAAATCGCGATGATAAACAAAAAACGACGGCCAAAGCGCGATCCCGGAGGCTGTACACGACGATGCTGACGAAGTTTGACTGCGCGGTACTGGACGACGAAACCTACGTCAAAGCCGACTACAAGCAGCTTCCGGGACAGGAGTTTTATACGGCAAAAGGAAGGGGAAAGGTAGCAGATATTTTCAAGCACATGAAACTGTCAAAATTCACGAAGAAATATCTGGTTTGGCAAGCCATCTGTACCTGTGGCTTGAAAAGCAGCATTTTCATAGCTTCCGGGACTCTCAACCAAGAAATTTACGTGAAAGAGTGTTTGAATAAACGCCTGCTGCCTTTCCTGAAGAAACACGGTTGTTCCATACTTTTTTGGCCGGATTTGGCATCCTGCCATTACGGTAAAAAGGCCATGGAGTGGTACGCCGCCAACAACGTGCAGGTGGTTCCCAAGAAAAAGCACCCTCCCAACACGCCAGAGCTCCGCCCAATTGAGAAATACTAGGCTATTGTCAAGCGGAACCTAAAGAAGACCAAAAAAACTGCTAAGGACGAGCAGCAGTTTAAGGTAAACTGGCTTTCTGAGGCGAAGAAGGTGGACAAGGTGGCTGTACAAAATCTGATGGCAGGGGTTAAGCGTAAGGCCCGGCAATTCGGATTTGGAAAAGCGGAAGCCTAACTGAATATTTTTCCTGAATTTTATACTAATTAAACTTGAAAACGAAATTTAATTTGATTTTTAAAATAAACGATTTCACCGATTTACACGCGTTTTCCCTTGACCTAATTTTGACCGTATCACCCTTTAATAGACTCTTGTTGTTACTTGTTGGTTTTTTGTTCGTGGTTTTCTCAAGGTAATCCACCTTTACTTTTAGTTATTTTTCTTTTCTATGTTGTTTTCTATTGTTAACACGAAGGTTGGGGTTCGATCCCCAAAACTTGGAAAGCTTTTTTCTTTAAGTCATTTTATTACTTGGGTGACCATAATGATGCGATATGTGTAGGAAATGAAGGTTTGACGCAATCCTGCATAAAATTGAACAAATCTCGGCATGTCGCAGTTTTTCGAGATTAAATCCGGCACGTGGCATCATGACGGCACCATGTAATGAACATAGTAAATAATCAAGAGAAGGTGATATGAACTAATGCGAGATGAGATAGAGAGCGATTTTTTTGCTTACTCTACGTACCTTTTCTTACTTGTTTAATGGGACTTTTGGTTGCTTGGGAAGACTGCACTTGTAATAAATATTTTTTAAAGAGTCAAGCAGAACAATCGTTTTTCTACGTTTGTGATTATAATTATTATTATTATTATTTATTGTACATCAACAAATCACATATTGGTCCTGATGAAAAAAAAAAAATAAAAATCAAAATTAAGGACACTTCAAATACAATGGTCTACATAAAACATAAAGCTTTAAGGATTTTTTCTTCGGAATGCATCCCTCGAATCGTCAAAATCAAAATGTTCGGAGTAGCGGTTGAATGTCTCGATTACACCAATAAGTGCTGTGTTAGCCCCATAATTATTCAATCGAAGAAGGACGTAGAGCTGGAAATCACGATTTATCGAACCACGTGGTCGTTTGTTGAGTTGAAGACCTTCCAACAGTGCGGGACAATCAGTTCTGGATGAAAGCAAATCAGTTACGACAGAGGCTCGTGCGGAAGTACTGCGGGCTTGCAGCGTGTCGATGTCGATTAGGCGACAGCGGCTCTCGTAGCTGGGAAGTCGGAACAGGTCTTGCCAGCTCATGTGTCGAAGGACGAATCTCATAAAGCGCCGTTGGATACCCTCCATACGCTCGGAGCCGTTTTGGTAATAAAGCACCAGATAGCAGAGGCGTATTCAAGGATCGAACGAACCAAACTGCAATAGAGACTCTTCAAACAGTAAATATCTTTGAAGTCTTTCGTCATGCACAACAGAAGCTTTATCGACGATGTAATTGGCGTGAATCTTGAAATCCATCCGTTTGTCAAGAATGGCACCAAGATCTTTCACGTGCTCAACTCGAGCAATAGCCTCGTCGCCGAGAAAACACACTGCATTTGATGGAAGCCGCTTGCGGGAAAAAGAAATTGCTGCGCATTAACTACGATTCAAAGGCAGATAATTGACATCGCACCAGGAGGCAAAGAGGTTGAACTAGTCCTGCAGGCATCGTCAGGGCCGGAGAAAGGATAAAACAGCTTAAGGTCGTCTGCGTAAGCTGAATTTAGTCCATCGAGGAGCAACAGCACGTCGTTGAAATAAATCAAGAATAGTATTTTACCTAAATGGCTCCCTTGAGGCACTCCAGAGGTGGCGAAAAACTGGTTATAGAAGGATTCTGCTGAACGGACTATAAGCTTCCGACCAACCAGGTAGCTGCGAAACCATTCCAGTAGAGACCCACAAAAACCAATGGGATCGAGATTGGCGATAGCTATTTCATGGTTCACTTTGTCGAAAGCGATTGACAGGTCGGTGTAGATGGCTTCTGTTTGGAATCCTGAAGCAAAACTGTCTTGCACCTTAGACGTAAACGCCAGCAGGTTTGTGTCGTAGAGCGTTTAGGCATAAAGCCATGTTGATCATAAGAAAAATATGGTTTGCAGTATGAGAAGATAGGGTCAAAAACAACTAGCTCAAATAGTTTGGCAATTGCGCATAAGGCTGAAATACCGCGATAGTTGTTTACATTCCTCCTGTCGCCTTTCTTGTAAACTTGAAACATGTAGGCTTCGTTTCATACAGAGGGGAACGTAGACGTGTTGAGCGATGCTTGGAAGATTCGTTTTATTGGGGTAAGCATATGCGATATGCTGACGTTATGGTCTTATAGTTCTTTCTCAATCCGACTTGAATGTACTTATCCAGCCTTAAAAGTTGTTTTCCAAACCTGGGTCATCTAAAAAGTTATCTAACTGTTCTCCACGACAGATTGTTGCTGAAATGTCGCTCATAATAAACTTCTGACGAGCCATCGCCCAAATAATATAAGTTGCCGAACTACCCAGCAAACATTTGAGAAGATTGTAGCATTGTAATTTGTTTTTGATGACTATTTAGTTCTGAACGTATAGTGATTGTGTTAATTCAAACCAACATTCAATGTTTATAATTAAGAGTGTAACCTGTCAAACGAAAATACATGTAAGGGCCTTAAGGGCTTGTGATATAGCTCAGTTGGCAAGTCTGTTGTCTCCTGAGCCTATGTCCGCGAGTTCGAGCCCAAGAGTAAACATCGAACACAGTTGTACCGGATAAGTTTTTCAATAACGATCCGCCAACTGCAACGTTGATAAAGTCGCAAATGCTATAATGATGGTAAATCGACTATAATCGAAACAAAAAAAAAGAAAACACATGTGTAAACATAAACAAAAAGAGAAGAAAACAACATAGAACAGCAAAACAATTCACCGTTTCTGTTTGTGTCGCGCAGTCCATTGCATCCCGAAGCCTTTATTTATAAAGGACCGGGTCGTTTCCCATCGGCGAGAGGTGAGCGAAAACAATTCGGAACAAACGGATCGGATAAAAATCCATTCTTTTCAACTCCCAGGCAACGATTAGCTCTACATCTCACTACAACATCCAGCCCCGACGATGAATACGTCAAACCAAGCTGGGTCGAAGATGGCAGACTGTGCTGGTAGTATTTATCAATTCCAACGGCTCCAACAGGGTGAGTGACAAAATAGCGAAGAAAACCTTTGAGAAAAAGAGAAACAATGTTAATTTTCTACAGGGCCGTTGTTCGGGAGCTAAAGGCACTGTTGGCTCCAGCTCAGTCGGCCGGGCCAAGCCGGAACAAAACCAGCCGAAAGCAGATAGCGAAGGTGCTCCGGGAAGTGGTGCAGTGCAACCAGGCAGGGTTGCCAGACATTTCCGTGATATTCAGTTGTGATAAACCTGTGCCGTCCGATAGCTGTAATACGAATTTTTGTGCTTTTAGATGTTGTCTTTTTTAATTATGGTTGGAAAAACAGGCCTGTGAGTAGTTATTATGTAAGCTAGCTTAAGTTTTTAAATGTCGTGTAAGTAAAAAATTGTAATTTGCTACAGATTGGGGTTTTGCGTGTTTGTGTTTTGGGTAAAAGTTAGCCGTGCAGCACACACTGAAAGTCAGTGGTGCTCAACCTGTTTCAAGATATATTGGAGGAACAACAGAACTACTAAAAAAATATATCAGATGAAATGATCGTATTAAATCCTCTGCTGAGATATAAAACTTTTTTGAAAGCCACTTTCCGAGTGTCTTTGCACTCCAATCGCCAAGTGTAGATCAAGGTTTTTAGAAACACAAGGTTCTCCGACATTCTTAGTAAGTAGGCGGGGTGTGGCTGAATCGGGAATTTGACATAAGGTAACACCTCCTATGTAAACACACTTTGGTGTAGATCAAACTAACGCAGCCGTCAAACGATTACCCATGGATGTCTGACGTTGGAGTTCTGATTATTACCGGAAAAAGGTTATTGACGCTGACGCTATCCAGCAACTTGAAGTTTTCTATTTCAACCGGAAAGGAAGGAATACCTGCATGTGAATTCAAAAGGTGTAGCGCCAAACTAATTAAATCTCTCTCACACATCTCCAACAAAAAAATCCTGTAACATGAGCCAAATTTTTCCAAATAGATACCATGAAGACAAGCAAAATAAATTGAGTGTCCCCACTCTCTCTGAAATTATTCTTCATTGAATGAGAGTGAACAAAAAACTCACAAATTCACTAGGGGAAAGTTTTCTTAAATGGGCCTATCGGGTTAAATGCGCCTACGGCCGTTTGACGAAATGGCTTACAAGACAAGATATCTAATCAATGCATTTTGAGGGTAATACGCTTTGAACATAAGGCAAAAAAGAATTTTATGAATAAACCAGCTCAAAAAAAAAATACAAATTCATACAAAGTTTCTTATTCAAATGAAGTAAAACAAATTTAAGCTTTTATGATGGTTTCATCATGATTGGAAAGTGTAATAAGAGAGTGTTTTTGTATGCCCGCATCATGTTTGTAAAATGCCGCTATCCTAAAGTAACAAGTTAAATAGAATAAATATATGATTTTTATCATAAAAACTTCGAATTTAAGCTCTTATGAACACCTTCAGAAAGAATTGGAGAGCTCAAAACAGATTTGATAAAGTTTTTCTTGTGGATGAAATGCCTCCATAATATGGCAACCCCCACTTTTGTTTTATTTTTTAAAATAAAAAAATAGATTTTTATAAGA
>NC_073693.1:135137795-135273487 GCF_029784155.1 Uranotaenia lowii
AATTATATCACCCTTTGATAGCATAAAACCAAGATTATCAATCAATCAGATAGGATATTGGCCGCTAAAAACGGACAAAAAATGGCTTTTGCATATAATCTTTCATGCAATGTTTGCTTTGGGATCAATTACTTGTATTCAATGTTGCAATTTGTCTTCTGCCTTGAGATTCAACTTTCATGTATTGATTCAAATTTGTGAAGTATCCTGAATCCTGATAAATGCATAACGCACTGAAATGATTTATAATGATCACTCGTTTTAGAAGAGATATTCTACACATCCGATAGATGTGCGATCGGGGTCGTTTAATAGACGGTCATTCTGAACTTAGCCGTGACGATATAAAGGAGCCATCCTTAAAGTGTGTTTAATTTTACTTTTTAAATCTCCTAGTTTTTTTTGTTTTTTTTGTAGCGGTTCACCACACTCCCCCACACCAAAAAGCTCTTTAGAGCCCCCTGGTAATGGACGCTACTGTTCTCAGCATGTCTGGCAACAACAAAAAATAATGAAAAATGCGAGCAAAATTTTACTCATGCTGAGAACTGAAATGTTTAAATTTAGTGCGAGGAAATCTCAATGGAAAACAGATTTCCTTTAAAGAAATCCACTATTTGATATTAATACTACTAAGCAAACTTTTAATAAAATAAGACATTATAATTTAAATAATTAATAAAAAAAAAGAACACACAAAGAAACTAAATTGCTACAAAAATTCACAAAAATTTAATTATAAAAGAAGAAAACTGGTCACTGATCGACGGTTTTTAACGACTCAATTTTTCTTTTAATAGCTGTATTACTTTGATTTTGAACGTGGAACGGTTGTTGATGGTTTTTATTTCATTAGGCAAGGCATTGTACTTAGTTGGACCAATAAATGATATTCTTTTTTTACCTAAGGATGCCACGGATCGGCTACGTTGTAGAAAATCTGACTGGCGAGTGTTATGAGTACGCAATCCCATTGTAAAATGGATGTTTTGATTACTGAAACTTGTGTGTAAATTGTCGTAGACATATATTATAGTTTGTAAATCACAAAGGTCTTTTAATGGAAGAATGTAATGGGCTCTTAAGGTGTAGAGCTGTTGGGTAGGAAAGAGCAACGGGAGTCTATAAATATTTTTCAAGCATCTATTCTGGAGAGTTTGAAGTTTTTGTAAATTTGACAAGGAAGCTCTTCCCCATATCATAATAACACATAATAAGATAGTTAATATGAGAGTGAATAAACGCAAAGTAAAATTTAAATAAAACATGTTGAGGCACAAAATTTCTCAATTTCCATAGGATACCACAAAGAGGAGAAACTTTTTTCTCTAGATATTCTGTGTGACGACTCCAAGAAAGAGTTTCATCTAGGTAGATTCCTAAATATTTAAAGCATTTTACCCTCTCAATAAGATTTCCATTTATCGTTGGGTCAATATTCGGAGGTAATCTTTTATGTGAAGAATGAAATAACATGTATTTGGTTTTCGTATAGTTGAGTGAGAGCAAGTTGGTATTAAAATATTTAGATAACAATTTTAAGTCATTTTCAATTTCTTGAATGATAATAACAGTAGATGCTGCTGAGTAGAAAATTGCTGTATCGTCAGCGAATAGGCGTGCTGTGCCTTTTGATGGAAAGTTACAGAGATCATTAACATACAACAAAAAAGTAACGGACCTATATTGCTACCTTGTGGTACACCAATATCTATATTTCTTAACACGCTTTTGGTATTTTCAATCACTACAAATTGCTTCCGCCCCTCTAAGTAACTGCAAAGGATATTATTAGCTGTTCCTCTTATTCCATATTTGTCTAGTTTGGATAGTAATATTTCGTGATTCAATGTATCAAAAGCTTTTTTAAGGTCCAAAAACAATGCTCCCACAATATTTTTGGAATCTATTTTAGATATAATGGAATCGACTAGTTCTGAGATGGCAATTAGTGTGCTCGAGCCGGATCTGAAACCATATTGCAGCTTATAAAGTATGTCATGCTGGTTCAGGAAATTTACAATTCTGGTCACAAGAAGTTTTTCAAACACTTTACTAAAAACACTTAAAGTAGATATTGGACGGTAGTTGTTTACATCATGGGAATCGCCAGCCTTAAAAACAGGAATAACTTTTGCGATTTCGAGGCATTCAGGATAAATTCCAGTCTCTTAAATGTAATTAAAACATTCCTTAATTTTTCAAGACACTTACTGGAAAATTATCAGGTGCACAGCCCTTCTTATTTTTAAGGGATAGAATGACTACCCTTACCTCATTCACAGTAGCTGGATGTAGAAATATTGTATTTTGTACATGTTCAATACGGGATAAATGGTCAGAGCCAGGGTCAATTGGAATTTCCTCAGCTAAACTTTTGCCAATTGTGGAAAAGTGCCTGTTTAATTTTTCACAAACCTCTAAATTGTGGGTAGTGCTGCCTTCTTCATCAGACAGGTTGATTGATGTGGTTGGTTTGTTTTTACCCATGAGGGTGTTTATATTTCTCCAAAGCTTCGAATGTGGTGTGTTGTTCAATAAACGCTCATAATATAACTTTTTGCATTCCTGTTTTTTTTAAATACATTTTTTTATTTATATGACTCAACATTTGTTTTAGTTGGACATCATCGGAGTGCCTTTTAGAACGTTTTAAATAGTTATTTTTAATTTTTATGAGTGTCCAAAGATCTAGTGACCTCCATGGACAGTAGTTGCCTTTCAATTTTACATTTTTTTTATTGTCCTAGTAGACATTGATCGAAAATGGCTGTAAGATGTTGTGATACCTTGCAAACCAACAGTCACATTATCTGGTAGTTGAACATTATTCAAATAATTCAAAAATAAGTTGTTCAGTTTACAATGATCAGTAATTTCTTTCGTTAAAGTTGCCATTTGTTTATAACTTGATAATTTAAAGGATGTAATAACCTATAAATGGTCGCTCACATCAGTAAAAATAGTGTCATTTTTCAGTCGGCCTAGATCAATCTGCTTATAAATGACGTGGTCTAAAATATTATTAGTTTTTGGTCTAGTAGGGAAGGAGTTTGTGCAAACATAACCAAAGGATTTCAAACTTTGAAAAGTTTGGGTATAGTCAGGAGATTCGAACCTCGACTTGCCGGTTGAAAGGCGCGAACCATAACAGAACCATACCTGCATTGGAATGAGAGCTTCAGAATTTCAATAAAAGCTTTCGAAGCAGGCAAATTGGCGCAGGAAAAATAACTGTTTGTATAAAATCAGTAACTGAATAAGATAATAATATCTCATTGAAATGGGTTTGAGTAGTAATATGGCGATATATTGCCAAAAAGTGGGATCTCCTCGTGGCACAGTTTATCGTGACAAAGTAAGATTGAATCTATAGTCGTATAAGTAGCAGAAAAAAACCGATGCCGGCAGCTTCTATCGAAAACTTTGAACAAGACTTGAAAAAGTGTTCAAAATCATCGCAAATCAGTCTGTGCTGAAGCAAAAGAGCAATCTTCGATCGAAAATTCGATCACTGGCCTACGATTGACTGAAATCTAATTTTTTATTGATTTACTGTTAAAGAAGACATTAGAAAACATACAATTGAAAACTATATGCAAAGGAGCGGACATCTGTTTTATGTACGAAAAACCAATTTTTCTGTTACAATCTTGTAGAGTTTTTGAGAAAATGGTTTTATAATAAAAGTAGTCAAAATAGCCAATTTCCGAAAACGGGTGGGCTAAATGCGCATTATTATGTTTTTAGCTATATTTTATTTCTACTTGAAATATTTTGGATTAAATTAATTGCAAATAATAGAAACTGATGTTAAGCATAAGTCAAAGCTGAAATTTTGGCGAAATTTTCGATTTCACTAGGTTATTTGCAGAGAACTTAGTTAGGGATGCCATATGGCCATATTTCATGGTAATATTTTGTTCAAATCAAATCAAAGTTTTATCCGATCAGTATTAAGCTCTTCTATTTTCACTGTAATATTGTCATTTGAGCGTTGGTTTAATGTTTCAATGATAAAAAGTAAATAATGTATATGGCTAATCTATTTTTTCTTGATAGAGGCATTCAACCTGCCTTATATGCACTCAAGCAAATACATACTATAATTTTCATAAGATGCGTCTTATGAATCGCTTTTTATTATTTAAAATTGTTTTTCATAAAAGTCTTATGAAATTCCTTCAGTTTTCATAAGAACATCTAATAAATATTATAAGAAACTTTATAAGAAGGCTTTGTGAAAATAAAATGAACACATTTATTCATTTTATCAGTTTTAAAATCGTCTAACGAAGCGCTGCCCGTGAACTTTAAAGTTTTCCTTAAGTGAAATATCATTGTGATCTTTTCGATGGTAAGTTTGGGTTAAAGTGTTTGTTGTAAATATGTTTACTTAAATATTTTTGTTTACTTTCCTAAATGATGACCAAAAAAGTGCAAAGGACCGGATGCAGCGAACAAAATTCGTTGGAATTTGGGGTTGATATGCTGCTGATGGTGACATGATATTATTTCATACAAACTATCCATAAAATGAAATAAAAAAACTTGATTTTTTATATGTTATTCGTGACATTTTATGTTTCCATAAGCCTCGAAAAGCAACAACCTCTCATTGAAGAAGGTATTCATTTGAAGGGTACACTCGCGTCATAAGACATTTTTATGAATTCTAATAGTTTTCCTTAAAGCGCCAATTTATAATGGAATCTCATGGCATACATAATAGTATTTTTCTGGGTGTGGGCTTTCTAAATCTATATCGTATTACAATATCTTATCATTTATAACTTTGCCTAACGCTATAATTTGTTGAATTTCCGATTTCAGGATGAATTACAAAAATAAACCACTAAAAATTTTGCTTAAAAATTCTGTACGCACGATTATTAAAGTTCAATATATTTTAACAAAACTATTGAAAATCTTGTTTAAATTTTTTTTAAATTTTGACTATGTATAACAATAAAATTTGTCCATGCTATGTGTCGAAAGCGGATTACCCTCAAAATGCATTGAATGATGATGTTGATAAATAAATAAATAAATAAATAAATAAATAAATAAATAAACAAATAAATCAATCAGTCATTTCGTCCATCGGTTGTATGCGCGTATTACGCAATATGCGCATTTAGGAACACTTCCCCCTACTCTATCTCTAACTATATTGTCCAGAAACCTTATTGATAGGCGTTGCGATGTTCAAATGCACTCGAAAATACCAAAAATGGTCGTAGTCTATGCTTTATTTCATAGTGGTTGCTATTTTTAAGATAGATGACAAGTTTCGATTTCGACTTGATTTTCTTTTGAATTTTATTGAATTTATTTAATTTTCCTTGGACGAATATGAACTTATATGAATTTATCTTGACCATTCAAATATTACGTAACGCGTTTACGAGGGGGAGGGGGGGGGGTTTATCAGTTTGTTACCGTTTGTGAATTTTTGATCGAAAATCTAGTAAAAATGTGCTACGTAGAGGGGTGGAAGGCGGGTTCGAAAATGACCGAAAATTGCGTTACGTTATATATGAACGTCCCATTATTTCCTTATACTTACTTTCTCCCATTAAAATCTGATGATAAAAATTAAAATGGGTCTAACATATTTGTCAATTAATTTTTCAAAAAGTAAAAGTAGAACGTTGCAAGAATTTTTTGTAAGCCTCGATGCTTTGCAGATTTTGGGAGAAAGTATTTTTTATTGATCCTGCAATAAATTGATTTATGCGAAAAAATACAACTTAGTATTATTGATCTATGTAGGAGGCTCTCATTTTCTCAGAAAAAAACAACTCACTAAGATCTTCGAATGACTAGATTTAAAAAAAAATTATCTAGTTAGTAATTGCAGAGTTGGCACCTAGGAAATGGCATCTCCAATCAACACGTGTGTGTTAAATTCTCTTAAATCTGCCGCTCCCAGCAAAACACAAAAAAAAACACAATATAAAAAGCCCCGATAAACACGCAAAAGAATGCCCATTTGAGTGGGTCTACAGACGGATCGTCCGAGAATTTCCCCGGAGACAGAAACAATGCCCAAATCCACTTGCAATTTTAAGCACACGATATTTTTACCCTCAACAAAGGTGAAGAAGAATGCAATTTTCACTTGTACTCTCACCTCACCAGAAATCCTCCGCGCTCGGTGGAAAAAGATTAAAAGAAAAAACAATCAAATATTAACACACCCATCCGAGAATCGTGCTACATGAATCTCATCATGAGCTGAAGTTGGAGAAGCGAGAGGGTCGAAATGCGTGATCCTTACTAAGGTCGCGGTAAACCAAAGTCAAGCGAAAAAAAAGCAACACAAAATTTTATCAACGAGGGAAAGCCCCCGAAATGACATTCAATTTTGACAGAATTTGCCAAACCGGGTCATTTCACCCATACAGCTAGACTTTGTTACGTTAACTTTTTTTTTGCGGTTTCGACTACTATTCACTTGATAGGTACAACGACGACGACGCCGACGTCACGACGCAAAAACCGCCGGAAAGGAACGTTCCTGAAGCCGGTGCCCGACCGATGCCAACTGACTGGCTCCGGTTGTTTGGATGGCTGAGGAAGCCCGGCAACCGGAAACGTCCTGTCGACTACTACTTAGAAACATACATAGGACTACACTGCTCGGCTGACTGTGAATGGGGCTTCTTAGAAGTTTCTGAGTGTATTGCTTCGGATTTTTTTTTTTTTTTTGGCACACAAAGCTTTCGCAGCGCTTTTTGGCACACTGGGTTATTTATTTGAGGAATAATTTAGAATCAGGATTCAGAAAATTTGAATTTGAATTTAAAGTATATGAACAGTAAAAGTAAAAATTTATACTCAGATTTCCGAATCCGACTCATATGTTTTAGTCAGAATCTATCATAAAAATTCAAAATAAGAATTCAGAATCAGAAATCATAACTAAAAATCGGAATTAAGTATCAGATTTCAAAACGAAAAGGAATAAACATACCGAGATGTCCGTTGTACGGATAGATTTTTGCGCAGTTCGCTTCTTGTTTCGACGGCATTTTGAGCAAAACTGGACAACCGTAAACAAAACAAAAAATACTTTCGAAAAGAGAAGAAGAAAAGCTATCAAATACACACTCTAATTTTTCTCGGAGGTCGTTTATGTTTGAGTATTGAGGCCTCGAAAAAATTCCAAAATTTAAGTTGCCATCCGTAAGTTATTGAAGAATTTATCCAGTATAACTGTGATCGATGTATATTCTTATGCTCGAACTAGCGGACATGCCAACTGAGCTATATTACAAGCCCCTCAAAAACAATGCCGTCTTAAAAAAAATTTAAAAAAAATCAATCATCCGGAACTAAGATTATGATTTCTTATTTCCATCCAATTCAAAAATGCAAAATTTCTTGAAGTTCAACTTCACAATGAAAAGGTATTGGATTATTTTATCAAGTTTTGAAGTTTTTCGAGTTTAGCTGCTAAGAATCTATTCTTTTTATATGAATTAAAGCATTCTACACACGATGGATAAAATTCCACATTGTCTTCGCAACTGTATCCAAAAACGAATATTTGAAAAAGATAAGGATTAAGGGGTTTTTCAATATTTTCTTTAACACTTTATCATCCGTTTAGAATTAGTGTCTACCGTCAACCTGGGCAACATACAAAACTTTTCAAGTTCAATGGCTTCTAAAATACTTAGGTCCACTGATAATCACACCTCTTATGAATCAAAAGTTTAAGGTTAATGGGACATCAAAATGACGTAGTTAGAAAAATTATTGGTTTGTTCAGTTATTTTTAATCTCCTTAAACACATGCGATTTTCAACCTTACTCGGAATTTATATTATTTGATATATTCGTTATGTCATAAAGTCCATTACGCATAATATCACCGATTGTAGAAATTTTTGGTTCTGTTAAAACTGTAAAAATACATTTTTTTTTCTTCCGTTTACACTAGAAGGATCGGCAAATTGAATATACCTATTCGCTGCCGCTATTCGCAAGTCCCATATGCATTTTCGTCATTTTTCAGTTTATCTCAAAAATCGTTCAAATGCAGTGAGCTCTTCAATTAAGACTAAAAACTTTCATAACTTTGTTCTCAACATGTTTGAAAAAAATACCAAGTCATGTCTGTCCCATATGAAATATACCCGCAAAGCTGTCCCATATGTCTATTTTTACAGAATGGTTTAAAATTGCTACTCTAATTTACGTTAATTAAACAAATATTCATACAATGTGTTCGACAAAATAAGCATTCATTGAAATTACGAAAGTTAGACTAGATAAAACAGCACAATAAAGTCAAAAATAACAATTTCCATTATTTTGACAAGCTAAGTTTAGCCTTATGGGTAAATTCCACCAAACTGGTTTTTTTTTTTAATTTTGCCTAAGGCTTATTGAATTGTTCGTTGTAAAACATGGAAATTAGTCAGCTATAAAGCCATATTTTTTGGGTTTTTGTCATGCTGATACTTGCTGCTTGGACTTTCATAACATCTGTTGGTACCAATGAAAAACTTTAACGAAAGGATCTTTGAAATGAAACGTAAAATTCTAAATAATTTATTTTTGTAGTCACCTTAATAAAGCCTACTCACAATCGAAATTACTTAAAGTAAGCTCTGAGTAAAGCTCTCAAATTGTGTACCTTTGTTCAAGGTACAACAGAAATGTACAAAGTTCAATAAACCAGTATAGTTAGAACCTTATTCTGCTCGGTTGCGCGTTTATTTATCCACCAAAGACGAAGCCTAAAATTCCCCAATAGAGGTTTTCAAACTTATTTAATTTCGGCGAAACCCCGTTGATTTATCCCGGCAAAGTGTGCCGTTGTTGTGCGGTGTTAAGTGGCAGTTGCAGATTGCGGAATATTGGTGCTATTGCGGAGTAATTTCACCCTAGTTGTTCAAGTGACGATATACGACATCAATTTTCTGGGCCGTTTTGATATTCGCAGGAGTAAACGGTAGCAAACCCTTCGGTACATCTGGTAAGCCCGATCTAAGCCCCAACAACATCTATGAACCAAAATACGCATACCTGGTAGCACACGCGTAAGTCATATTGTATCGATTTTTTTCATTAAATATTTGCAGCAAAGATGCTTTGCTGTTTCTGATTCAGCATTAATTTAATTTGTAGATATGTATAGTCTTTCTTAAAAGATAATCGACCGAAAAACTTTCCAAAAGATGAAGGTACAGGTAGTTTTATCCATGGAACGTCGTTATTTGTAGATTTGTTTATTCTTGCAACGTAAGATTTCAATTTTTAAATTTGTTGCAATTTGCGGGTGCATATTTAACTTGAATTTCTTCGTTTTATTTTAGACCTATTTAGACATATTTAACTTGAATTTATTCATTTTATTTTGGACCTACCTACTCAATTCTTACGTTAATCTTACGTTATCTTTATCTAAATATGTCATAAACATCATTTCAAACTTATTTTCATCAGTAAACAACCAGTAAAGTTAATAATACAGCGCAGATAGAGAGAATAAAATGATCAACTGACAATAGAAAAGCCAAATATGGGACAGTTTTGCAGGTACATTTAATACGCATGCGAAATATACTCGTAAAGCTGTCCCATCATTATTTTCTCCTCTGCATAAAAACTTCCAAAGCAAAAAAACATTGGACAAAATTTTACAGCAATTATCTTAATATTTGTGAAGAAAGAAATAGAAAAGATAAATCCACAAAAGTTTATAAAAATCTTTAAAGCCGTTTTTTCTCGGTTCGTTGTTTTTGCATATGGGACAGTCTCGCGAATAGCGGCAGTTCGGGCCGTGACCAGTCAAAAGTTATGTTAAATGGTTAAGGGTATTGACCATAGGTGCATGGTTTCACTTCAGTTTTGTCGTAGTAGATGTTTTCTAATACCCACCGTTCTGAAGTTTTTCAACATGTTGCTTATGAATCATACCTGATATTGTAGATTTTAATGCAAAATTTACCATGGGTGCACGGATTCACTGCCATTCTTCCAAAATCAACGTTTTTACATGCTTAAGGTAAAAACTAACGGCATTTATAGATTCGAAAGAAAACTTGTGTTTTATACATGGTTCTTCACTATGGATGCAAGGATTCACCGCATTTTCATCAAATATTGCGTTTTTTTTATGTATTTTGACAAATCTTAACTATACCAATCTGAAAATGCGGTGAATCCATGCACCCATAGTGAAGAGCCATGTATATTACACAAATTCTCTTTCTAATCTATAAATGTTGTTATTCTTTACCTTAAGCATGCAAAAAAGTTGATTTTGGAAGAATGCCAGTGAATTCATTTTGCTGCATCTTACCTCCGGCAGGTAACTCAATTAAAAAAATTTTATTTGAAAAAAATTTGGAAATTGTTCGAAAAATATTTTTACACCAACAGTGTTGGAATAGGATGATTAAACCAGTAAAAAGTTTGTAGGTGATTTCATTAAGCCAATCCGTTATGCTGGGTAAAGTTTTTTTACGGCATCGAAAAATATTAAAATTTGTACATGTATTGATGGATTTATCAAATTTTGAATGAAAATGATAAACTTTGAAATTCTAGCTTTAAATGTAGAAAATTATGTCATTTTCATTTTGTATTCATTAAAAGAAAACTCGTTTACTTTATAAAAAAATTAAAAATTATATCAGTGCTGAGTGGTATACAAACGTTGCATCTAACCCTGCTGTTGCGTGATGCCCCGTTTGACGGTAAATAGAATGCTTAAGTTTTCCAAAAGGCACTGGGGAGCTCTAGCGGATTGGTAAGCACGAATCTATTTTGTAGTTGTCAGGCGTTTTTTGTTGATTCGCGGTTTATATAAATTAAAATCTAAAAATTTAAAGCATTGAGTTTCTCATCTGAATAATGCTCCAATTGAATTATTGGAATATCCTATTACATGACCTGTACCTTTTCGTGAAATAACAGGGTATGCCACATGGTAACTTCTTCTTGCCAGATTGCCCGATTTTATCCGGGTTTGACCGAATTTTTAATACAAAATTTGGGAAAAGTTCTTTCACATCCCGGTTGCCCAGATGTTTATTTGCCAAATCAAACAAACAAAAACAAATTTTGTTGTGAAAAAACAAATTTTGTTGTAAAATTTTTCCGTTTATGCGTTTAAAACAAAACTTTTTGAGCAAGTTTTAGAAAACTATTTATGAGAGGTTTTTTGGAAGCCTAAGAAACGATCAATAATCTGTTGTTCATTTTTTTTTATTTTTAAGAGGTATTTCTAGGTTTCAACCAAATATGTCCGAATTTTTGGTTGACAATTTTAAAATCAAATGTCCGGATTTTTCCAGGTTTTTATATAAGACAGCCTGAATTTATCCGGCCCGGATACGTACTGAAAAAGTTCTAGCGACCTTATGATAACTCCTTCCAATACAATATTAAAACCGAGAAAATTGTGTAGGAGTGACTAATGTTAAATAACTCGTAAAAGCCTCAAAAAAATTTCAAATGGTATAATTTCAATTCCGTGGAGCAACTTTAAACTCAGGTCAATGGCAAAAAACGTTGTAAAGCAGATCTGAGAGTGTACTCTAACTACAGTCTCCAGATGTCTAATTTTAATAGGCGCACGGCGCTCACATCAACGAGTTAATATCAAAGATGGTCATACTCGAAGGATGATTTGATAGTTTATGGTTGTTTTTCTTTTTTTCTGATTTTTAATATTTTTATTTACTGTACTGTCGGTTTTTCACAAACAGATGCGTTTAATAAAAGAATTAAATCGCGCAGAGCAACGCACAAACTTCCAACTTTGACAGAATACCATTTCTCTCACAGTTGATATTTTTTCATGAAACTTTCACACAAGCTAGATAAACTTATGAACTATTCATTTGATGAATTTCGAAAATATTGCGGGAACTAGGAAGAGAGATACAGTTATTTTAGTAAAAGTAGGGAAAATTGAGATTGCCTCACAAAATTAGCAGTAACTTTTTCAAATTTTACAGTTACAATCTCAATATTAGGTTATGTAAAATAAATACAGTTCATAAGGTTTGAATGTGAGGTTGGTTTCGGGGTATAAAAAAACTTGAATCAATAGTTTGAAAGGATTTATCTCAAATAGTCAACAGTTTTAAAGCTCAGAGATATTTTACTGAGCTCCAGGCTGGTAAGCAATCAAATTTGCCCAAAGACATACAAAGGTGCACGTTACAGGATCAAGATCGGTCCCTGTTACTGTATGTCTATGATACCAATGAACAGATGTACAAGCTCGAAAAAATTCCAGAAACCTGTGCAAAGTATTTAATGCTATTATTTATGATTAAACTTTTGAGGTACCGTCAAACGGGGCATCATGCAACAGCGGGGTTAGATGCAACATTTATATAACACCACACTGAATCAATTTTTAATTTAAAGTATTGTAATAAAGTTATCGTTTAATGTTTACAAAATGATGATGAAATAGTTTCTCGCATCTTAAGCTAGTTTTTTAGAGTTTTTTATTTTTATATAAAATATGAAAAATCGAGCAATAAATGTACAAATTTTACCATTTTTCGATGTCGAAAAAAACTTTACCCAGTATGACGGATTGGCTTGATAATATTACCTACAAACTTTTTACCGGTTTCCTCATGCTATACCAACACGGTTTGTGTAAAAATATTTTTCGAACAATCACCCAATTTTTTAAAATAAATATTTTTATAATTCAGTTAGGTGTCTGGGGTAAAATGCAACGAAATGCAAATCAAAGAAACACCTTGAAAATCTCGTTTTCATGTGCTGGAATTTGAATGTTTTGCATCACGCGTTTGTAAACATTGAAATTTCATTCATCCAAACATTTATTTTTGTGATTTCAGCATTTAGAATTTTTCATAGTATTATTTAACCCCTAAATGTATGCGGCATCCTTATTTTCAGAAAAAATGTGAAAATTAGTTTTAACAGACCAAAAAATTACTGCAATTGGTGTCTTCATGCGTAATGGTCTTTAAGGCATCGCAAATAAATTAAAACTATAAATTTTCATACGTGTTCATAAGATTTTTCATTAAAAACTAAGTTTGTTGCAAGTTACCCCATTTTCTAAAGAGGATGAAAATAGCACGTTTTTTTTAATTAAAAATAACTAAAGAAACCAATAATTTTTCAAACTACGCCAATTTGATGTCTCGTCATCCTTAAAACTTTTGATGCATAAGAGGTAGAATTAACTGTGAACATAAGTTTTTTAGAAGCCATTGAAGTTGAAAATTGTTGCATGTTACCCCAGTTGACGGTAAAGGGTGATAGGGTCAAAATTTGGTCAACATCAACTTGACGTATTTCTTTCAATTTTGCATTTAAAAAAACCTGAACACCCCTCATTTTTAAGGTGTGTGTGTGTGTGTAGAATGTTGCTCCTATTTTGATTTTGGAATTCACTCTACAGTTCTCAAAATGCCGTCCAAGGAAGAAGAGCAGCGTATCAAAATTTTGCTCGCGCATCGCGAAAATTCGAGCTACTCGCACGCAAAACTGGCAAATTCGCTTAAAGTTGCCGAATCAACCGTTACAAATATAACTAAAGTGTTTGGGGAACGTTTGTCGACAGCCAGGAAGTCTGGATCGGGGGGAAATCGAAAACCGGAAGCCGCTGAGACGACAAAGAGAGTTGCCGGTAGTTTCAAGCGAAACCCTAACCTCTCTCTCCGAGATGCCGCAAATAAGCTGGGTGTATCGTCTACAACCGTGCATCGAGCCAAAAAACGAGCCGGACTATCGACTTACAAGAAGGTTGTGACTCCAAATCGCGATGGTAAACAAAATACGACGGCCAAAGCGCGATCCCGAAGGCTGTTCACGACGATGCTGACGAAGTTTGACTGCGTGGTAATGGACGACGAAACCTACGTCAAAGCCGACTACAAGCAGCTTCCGGGACAGGAGTTTTATACGGCAAAAAAAGGGCACATGAAAAAGTTCGCGAAGAAATATCTGGTTTGGCAAGCCATCTGTACCTGTGGCTTGAAAAGCAGCATTTTCATAGCTTCCGGGACTGTCAATCAAGAAATTTACGTGATAGAGTGTTTGAATAAACGTCTGCTGCCTTTCCTGAAGAAAAACGATTGTTCCGTACTGTTTTGGCCGGATTAGGCATCTTGCCATTACGGTAAAAAGGCCATGGAGTGGTACGCCGCCAACAACGTGCAGGTGGTTCCCAAGGACAAGAACCCTCCCAACACGCCAGAGCTCCGCCCAATTGAGAAGTACTGGGCTATTGTCAAGCGGAACCTAAAGAAGACCAAAAAAACTGCTAAGGACGAGCAGCAGTTCAAGGCAAACTGGCTTTCTGCGGCGAAGAAGGTGGACAAGGTGGCTGTACAAAATCTGATGGCAGGGGTTGAGCGGAAGGACCGGAAATTCGGATTTGGAAAAGCGGAAGCCTACCTGAATATTTTTCCTGAATTTTATACTAATTAAACTTGAAAAAGAAATTTTATTTGATTTTTTAAATAAACGATTTCACCTATTTACACGCGTTTTCCCTTGACCAAATTTTGACCGTATCACCCTTTAGGTACCTCGTTCTCGAAAGGACGCAACTGAATTTGAACTCAAAAATAAATAAATCAACGTCTAGTAGAATGGATGGCTTTAAATTGTTGCTAGATAAATACAATTACATGTTATATGTAAACAAGTAAATTTGGTAAATTTTTCTGTTTATTTTACTTCCATTCTATTCACTAAAGAAGCTCTAAAAATTGACTAAACATTTTTTTATTTACATTGCGTTTTCTTTCTGACAGTTCTCTCCGGTGTCCTTAGATGTTTTTTTTTTGTTTTGTCTAGGTGTCCTTAGAGACATCTGGTGGCCCAGCCAAAACACATTAATTTTATTCAAAACTATCGTTGAGACTTTACACAAGTTTCAATGCTTAGCTTATACATCTGTTCATCGGTGTAAAAACAACTTGAATCGAAACAAAAAAATATCTAGAAATTTGCATTACTTGTAAGACATGAATGTATTTCCTTTTTTTCTATTTTTCAATTCTATTCTATTTTCTTTTTCTGCGTCTTTTAATGCATTAAATTTTTAACAATTCAAAGCTCCAAATTTGAACAATAAAAAAAATCGTATATGATCTCAATGGTTTTGAAATTTGGAAAGGCTAAAAATTCACAGTCTTATGTAGAAAATATAAGTCCAATAAGTACATATTTGTCATGATTACTAAACCGAATATGAATTGTTTACTCATCAAGAATTAACGAAAATAGTCACAATTCCAATTAGGCAAATATAAATTACCAACAAACTGATTACTGAGGCTTTACTGATTGCAATCATCAAACTTTTGTTTTTATTCGAAATTGACACGGACAAAATTCATTCGGTTAGAAAAATCATCCAGAAGCAGTCGGCGGCGGCGGTTTTTTTTTTCACTTGATCGTCATAAATGGAGATACAATCGTAAGCCGACCAAACAATTTCCTATGACCTGGGTTCATCATTTATGTCCCTTTGAGTCGTTCTCGAAGTTATTTACCGAGTTGACTCTCGAGGTCTTGGGAAAATTGCGTTGCGTTCATCATATCGTGTGAAGATGATGAAATGTCAATGAATTTTAGATTTTTTTAATTATAAATAAAAATTTTTAATGCTCTAGAAAAAAAATATTAAGAAAAGAGCTTACCTAAAATGTAAAAACAGAATTGGCGATCAAGTTTTTTAGTATTTCATGATTAAGTGCTTAAAGGTTATGTTTTTAATCACAAATAATGGGTATCTCTACAACATTTCTGTGTCATTTTCCTATATAACCCTTATGAAGGTCCTTTTTTTTGTTGCAATAATGTATCTCAGACTTTTTTTAGGTGGGATATACTTCCCTGTCCTAATTGCGATAATTCAGTCCTGTTTCCGGTTGTGTTTTACCAACCATTAACAAAACTAATCCGTG
The DNA here is from genome assembly GCF_029784155.1 of Uranotaenia lowii. Taxonomy (NCBI): domain Eukaryota; kingdom Metazoa; phylum Arthropoda; class Insecta; order Diptera; family Culicidae; genus Uranotaenia; species Uranotaenia lowii. The sequence goes on from NC_073693.1 coordinate 135,153,737, forward strand.
CTGATAGGCTGAACAAAAGGTTACCAACCTCTTTATTGAGCTCATAAATCACAGTTCAACGGCAAATTACTGGAAACCCAAATGAGCGGCTACGGTATGAATCCCTTTTTATGACAGAACCTTTTATTTGAGAATCAATTAGGCTCTGTCGAAAAATAGAGCTTCAAGAACTTTCAGAACAGCACAAATATTTCATGTGTGAAAATAAAAAATAAGTATGTAAGGAATCTACAAGAATTGGCCACACTTACCCTACATCACAAATTCTCCGCCCCAATAGTAATTACATAGTTTTAGAAAGTATCAAAGCGGAACATTAGTTTACTCCGTGCAGGACTCGTGTTACCCCTTCCAGCGATATTAGGGCACCATCATTTTATTTACCGCATAGCGCCAGAAAACTGGGGATGTCCTTTCTAGTTAGTATAAATTTAGGTAGGAACACATGTTTGGGGGAGGGAAATTCGTTTGCAATTCACGCTACGGCCATTTTTAGCAAGGGCCCTCAACGTGTTGTAGACAAAACTAAGGTGAGGGGGAAAAGAAAATTTTGCTGATTCTAGAGGGCAAGTTCAAGTTAGCCAATTTTACTAGAACAGAATAAGTTGGTAAGATATTTTTAGAAAGAGGTTGGCTGAAAATTAATGCAAATTTATTCCACAAATTAAATCAGGAAGTATCTTATTTTGTTATTTTTTGTACGAAATTATAAGAGTGTTCGTTCGATTTGTGTCAACAATCTTTCTGAGGGGCCTTTTCACTTTTCAGTTTCCTCGAGGATTTACAGGAGGAGTGGAAAAAATGGGCAATTTGGAAGTTAATGCCTAAAATAAAACAAACCAAAATTATTTTCTATATATCTGAACCATTTCTATAAACTCTGAAAGTTATCCTGCTGGTGGTTCATCGTATTATGAATTCGTTCAAAACGGAAGCACTCTACAAGTTCTATCCTAGCAAATGCTCTGTTAGTGTATCGATATAAACATATGATTTTGGCGCAAGCGCTTTCCTGTTTAGATTAGGCTCCAAAAGCAAAAACTAAGCAAAAACGTTTTGTTTGGGTTTTTTTGTGCCTTTTCTTTTCTGCTATTAGGATGAGGTATGAGGAAGTACATGTAAGTAGCTACGCTGAAAGCTTTTACAAGTTTAAATGTCGCAAAAAAAGCTTCTGATAACTAGAATACGAATTGTAGTGCGTAGTTAACATGTTGCATTAAATTTCGAGCCGAGCCTTTTTAATGAAGTTTTTGTTTTTAACTTTATGTGAATACAACATTTCAAACTAAGAAACTCATTTGACGAGATTTGAATGTATGATTTTTTTTTTGTTTATGGTGTGGTGGAAAGATTTCAAAAAATTGATTAATAATAAATTATGTTGAATCTAAAAAAAAATTATTAGTTCTATTATTCATTATGTTTTGCCATTCCATATTTTGTATTTTCAAAAATTTGTTTTTCTGCTCTCGAACGTAAAAGTGTGTAAATAAAATTTGTAAAATCTGAAAAAATCTACAAATATAGTTCGAAATATAAAGAAGATTGGTATCATTAACTCAAAATCGACCATTTTGTCACTTACACCCCTTTGGCTCCGAGGGCCTCATATAATACATCCTACTATACGACTATATGACTATATCTGCATAATTTAACAACAGATATGATAGATTCAATTATATTATTATGATTGATTTCATGACTACAGATATTGTAGATTCAACTATATTAGTATAGTTGATAGGTATGATACATTCAATTATATTTTATTATTGATTTCATGAGGCCAACTATAGATATTGTAGATTCAACTATAAGGGTGTAAGTGATTTAACTATAGATATGATAAATTCAATAATATTTTAAAGATTGATTTCGTGAGGCCAACTTTATATATTGTAGATTCGCCTTGTATATTTACTACTGCATTTTTTTTCAGAATAAGTACTTATTAAAACACGTTTTCGCTTTCTCACATTTTAGTTGTTTTGGTAGCCTCTTCCATCAAGCAAAACAAATAGTTTGTTGGTGATCATGTCAGCAGCTTGAAGATGGCCAGTGTTTCGGTTCACAATTAATAATCACCCCGGTGCTATCAAAGCTTTTGTTTACCTTTACTTGTCTGTTGTTGCTGGCCTTGCCCAACCAATTTTTTTCCATTCGGCTGCTTCCGTGCCAGGAGCTGCACAGATATTAGCAGCAGGATTAGAAAAACAACAAAATGCTGCCTAAATGCCTAAAGGGTCGGAGAAAAGATAAAAAAAATCCCTCGCAAAAAGATTTCTAAAGATAAAAACATCAACCACTGCCTGGTTGGGACTATTATATTTATAGTTGAATGTGTAAAATCAATCTAAAATTGAAATTAAATCTATTATATTTACTGTTAAATCAATTATACCATTGTAGTTGAATCTATCATATTGATAGTTGATTGCTGGAGGTCAATCAACAGTTTGTAGTTGAATCTATTATATTTATAGTTGAATGCCTCAATCAATCATACAATTGTAATTGAGTACATATATCACATATACAGTTGAATCAATTATACCAGTATAGTTTTTTTTTTGTAGTTCTTTATTTGAAATGGCTCATACCTTCAGGTTTTAAGGAGCAAAACTCGTTTTATGTTCTTACAATTGTTTGTTTAGTTCAACACTTTTAGTTTAAAGTAAAAGAAGATAGAAAGGGAAATATGAAAATAAAAATAACTATAGTCGAAGATCAGTAGCTTTTAGAAAAAGGATAAATTTCGAAAATGTAGTCCAAATCTAATACAGCTATACCAGTATAATTGATCATTTATATTTATGGTTGATTGCCAAAAGTCGATCAGCAGTTTGTAGTTGAATCGATTATATTTATAGTTGAATGCGTAGAATCAATCATACAATTGAAGTTCAATCCATCATATTTACAGTTAAATCAATTATACAGTTATGATTGAAACAATTATATTTATAGTTGAATGCAGTAGATCAATCAGCAGTTTGTAGTTAAATCTATCACATTTATAGTTGAATCATTTATACCATTATTGTTGAATTTATCATATTTACGATTGATTGCAGAAGGTCACTCAACAACAAAAGTTGAATCTATTATATTTATAGTTAAATGCCTCAATTCAATTATACAATTATTGTTGAATCTATCATATTTATTGTTGAATCAATCATAGTCGTAGTCGTAGTCGATTTTATAATATTTATAGTTGATTAAGTAAGATCAATCAGCAGTATACATAAGCTTGCCAGATTGCCCGGTTTTATCCGGGTTTGCCCGGATATTCGATGCAAAATTTCGAGAAAGTCCGGTCCGGCCCGGTTGCCCGGATATCGTGAAAAAAGTCCGGATATTACCCGGATTTTTTCACAATTTTCACAAAGAAACCAAAAAAAAATCAAAGTTTTTGAGTAAGTTTCAGCAAAATCGATTAACGGAATGGAAATTTTCAACGGTTGTTTCTAATAATTTCGCTGATTTACTTTTATAAACCTTTAAGTATTTAAGTGTTCCAAAAAGTTTTGGGAAGTCTGCAATTACATTAATGAAATATTAATTTAATTTTTTTTGCATTTTTTCTTTGCTTTTAGGTATAATAACCCCCTAAATTTTGTCCGGTTTTTGCCCGGTTTTTGGATTTGAAAAATTGAAATCCATGCCCGGATTTTGCCAGTTTTTTTTCTTTTTGAAAAAATGCCCGGAATTGCTAGGCCCGGATGTGAGTGGAAAAAATTCTGGCAACCTTAAGTATACAGTTGAATCTATTTTATTTTATCGACGGATTTTCTAAGGACGTTTAAAAAAATGATAAGGATTCTGCAGATAAACGAAAATTCAAACTGACGACCAAAAAAACGTAATCAAATCTCATTCAACTAAAATTGTTGGGTTTTCGAAGTTTTTAGGGAATCTACGGATTTAAGTGGTTTCCAATCTGATCACGTCAGAATCGACACTTGGTTCTTGAGTGAGAGGATACACAGGTCTTTGTTGGAACATGTGCCCTTATAAAATAGCCTGAAAAAGACTTAAAGATAAACGGACATGGTGCGTTTTGCCCTATCTAGACATGTTTATCAAAAATCGTTCAAAATTAGAGAAAAAATAATTGAATAAGGAAATTTTTCGTTGTGTGATGATTTTCAAGACCAATGTTCATCATTGGAACAGATGCCGGGTAATTTTTTTTGCTGCCGTAATTCTTGGCGAGAAAAGTTGAAAAATTGTAAGAAAAGCTTGTTTTGTTTCCGTTTTTTTTTTCAAATTTACGTAATATAGAAAACTTAGAAGGTCCACAAATGTTTATAAACACATAAAAGTACAAATTGAACAGACTGCACTTTCAGAAATGTTAAAAAATGTTTGTTTCGTGAAATACTGATGGTGGCGCATCTTGCCCCGACTGCGCCTTTTATACCCAGTTCATATTGTTTTTGAGAAAATGATTTTAAAATAAAAGTAATGAAAATAGCCGATTTCCGAAATTGGGCGGGCGCATAATTTAATTTAAAATAGTAGAAATTGAAGTTGAGCATTTGGAGGCAGCTTTTTTTTTTATATTTAGCCATTCATCGTGTTAATGTTGACTGATGTTGACTGATTTACAGCTTCCGCAGATCGTCCGCCTCCTCGAGTACTAGACGTATTTTTTCAGTTTTTTTTTCTATTTTAACTCCGGAAAATACAGGCGAGATTTGCCAATGAAAAATTTCTGACTGGAAAGCTGTCACCAAATTTTGCATTTGACACATTACGTTACTAGGTTGGTTATTTGAAAATTTCACCAATTTCCATCAATGCATTCTAAAGTTATGCTCAAAACAAAGCGTTGCATTTTTTTTCGAATATTTACACTTCTTATTTTAAACTTTCAGAATGAAAGCGATCAACCACTAACCAATGTTTTTTTAACTAACATGTGTTATCCATTTCTTTCGATGGGGTGTTCGGTTTGCTTACAGGAAAACCTTTATTTTTCCCCCTCACAGGAGCCAATACCCGATTCAACCTCCAAGCCGTACCGCATCGGCAACTTCCAGCTGTATTCGCGGGAGCTCCTCCCGATAAAATAAATGATTCATCGTTCCAGCGGGATGCTGCGCGCTGGGCCAAACTCAGCGGGCGGATCTCGGAGAATGTGCGCTTGCGCATTTATCCGGTAATGTATTTTACTTAACCCTAAGCCTAGCAGCTTACTTATGAAGACTTTGGCGCTTCGCCTTCCAGGATTAATGGATGACACGCGGTCGTGGAGTTGCGAAAATTGATATTTTGTCCCACATTTCGATGTGGAACCGCGCACGGCGGGTGGAAACCTTGGATCGGTTGCGGCCGGCGCTTAAAGAACTTGGCCATGTTTACTCCCCCTCGGGTTTATGGCTTCTGGATGATCGGTAGCATAAAACACAACCTGGCCGGGCTGGCCGATGGAAGCCAAGCCATCACGGTCAGCAGAGATTTGGCCTGGAAACCCAGATCCAGAATGATTTATGAACACGTGGACAGTTGGGGGCGTCTAAGAACTATTGGGATTAAATTACACTTAAGTTTCCTTTTGATGATCTGTAGAGTTCAATAGTAAATTAACGAACTATTTATAGCACAGTCACTTTTTTACGACAAATTTGAAGAATAAAATTGCTCTCGGAAATCCTCAAAAAGTTCACTTTTGCCTTCATTTCAATTCGCTGAAGCACCTCCCAGAGAAAATTCTCCTCCCGGATCGTGAAAATTCGTTTTCAATATCCCATTTTTGGAACCACGGTACAGTACCTACCTTAGGAATTTCTGCATCTTACTGGTGCCCTTTTTAGGGGTCGTTGACTCTAGGTGGCCTGCCCTCGTAAAGAAACTGAAAAAAGGCTTTCCAGAAGCTTCCAAAGACGGGAAAAATAAGCGGAGAAGATTGTCGCGAGGTTTTTTCTTTTTTTTCTGGACCCCGTAAGAAAGCGAACTTGGTACCAAGAATTTTCAATGAATGGCTATCCTACGGGAAACTATGGAAAGGTGGAGTCGATTAAGTGAAATGGTATGTCACGCTCACGTGTGATCTCCCAAGCGGAGACCTGCATCTTATTCGGGTGGTTCAATGGAGGTTCGGGTCGTGGCGCTTACTGGCAGAAACTGGAAGTCCCGATATAATGATCCGTGAAGTGGTCTAGGTTAGGGCGAACTGCCTTAGAAGGAAAAAGTTCAACAAGCTTTAACTAGGTTAGAACTAGGTGTCTCATCGAAAGTATTAGCTGAAATAAGGACATCTACTTTCTTTACGAACATAAAAAGCAATCCTAAACAAAAGTGTTAGCATATTTTATTCATTTTTTTTTATTAAGAGCAGGGAAAAGGCCGCAAGAGTTGATTTTTTCTTCAAAATCATGCTCCCGTAGGCATTTTGTCCAGAAATGAATAATTTTTGTTGATTAAAGATATTTTTCTACCCAATTGAGGGCGTACGAGATCTGAACCAAAATTTTGTAGAAAATCTGTAATTTTGAAGGTATAAATATTTACCTCTCGTTCTTGGACCCTCCCTCCTTTTTCACGATTTTCAAACAATCATGATTTTCGAAATGCAATATTGCCAAACTTAGAAGTCATATAAAATTGACAATATACTCATTGTAATGGTTTTATTAAAGACCACGAATCTTTTAAGGAAGTTTCTATGGAAATAACATGGAAAAAACATTAATAATTCTGGCACACACAATTTATGTATTAAACAAAAGAATCTTCCAAATAATTTACGCATTAAAAATATAAGAGCTTTGAGTCAAGGATTTTTTTATATCACGTATTTTTCATATATTTAAAACAAATAGAACGAACACAGTGAAAATAGAATCAAGCTAGTGATTCTTTCAAATGTTTCTAAACTTTTGGCTATCTTGAATCCTTTAATTGACACAAGCAATTATATGGATAGAAGCTTTGGATCATCAAAATTCCGTCCTAATGGTTGTATAGTATTAAAAACTAGTGAACAAGTATTAACATATTGAAAACTGGCATGCGTTATTCTTTACGCTTCCTGCATTGAACTACTTTTTTTTGTATTCGTAGTAACTAGGTTTTTAGTGTCAAAATTTATTGAAGCACCGTGTATCGATATTTTTATGCGACAATGCGACAATCACTGAACTATGAGGATATCATCTAAGAAATCAGTAAAGATGCTGCTGTTCATTCGTGGATAACTTTTTAATGAATGGATGGAAATTGATGAAATTTTTACTGAAACTACCTAGTAATGTAATGTTTACATGTGCAAAATTATGTGATGATCTTTAAAATGGTTTTTGAGATAGCGTGTAATAAATAAATTCTAGAGTTTGTTTTGATTAGGTCGTATGAGCCACTTAGCGTGTTTCGAGAAAATCGCTATGGAAGTTTCGATGCATCTTTTAAATTCTCGTTTAAAAAATAGCGGTCGGAGTTGTCTGGAAATTCGTCATCCAATGCAAAAATACGCGACAAATATGTTGGTGTATTCGATACAGGAAATAGTTCAGTATTTACTAGTGTAAATGTACTTACGTCCTTTTGCTATGAATATTTGGCTTAAACGTCGTTTTGCAAATAGATTTAGTTTTTTCTTAAAACTTGATTGCATTTGTTTAAAACTACGCTCTTCTGTTCCTATTCGTTCCGTACGTTGTATGAAATGAAGCTCAAGACAATCGAAGCGTAAATGATAATAGGAAAGTGCCCGTTCAAATGTTCCTCGAATCGCTGTTGCGCGGGGCTGTCCATCCAGAATTGTTCAATTGAACTGTACACTATTTTTACTCTCCTTAAGTAGGCCGTAACTTCGTTAACCGATCAAGAAGTGCGGAACTTATCCAATTCTTGGACGCATCTGTTGTAGGATGAAAAATTTCAGAATGTTTCAACAAGTGAAAAGAAGCACTTATATTACTTATCCGGCAATCAATTGAAGCCAGCTGTATTGTCCAGATATATCAATTCACCACTTACAAACAATGATCTTCTATGATATTCAAATTTTTCACTAACTTTCACTTTTTTCCTGCGAAGATGCAAAAAGACTTATGAACCACCTCGCCAAAATTTATTTTGCGACGTTTTGCATTCACTCCAACTTGGAACAACGCAAAACGTCGTTAAAACCAAGTTACACTCAAAAATGAGAATGTCATCATACGTCTTAAATTAAAAGAATGTTTTTAAAGCTATTTATTGAACAAATGAAACGAAGTTTTTAACTTACACAGAATACATGTTTATCAATCGTTTGCAGCCCATAACTCAATTTTGTTTACAATGGTTCATACGACGTAATCAAAACAAACTCTAGAATTCTTCAACACAAATTTTTGGGCAGGATCGTGAAAAATCTAGGAAAGTCCCGTTGAAAGACCTCAAAACAGCTGGAAATCAACTATGCGATCAAAATTCAAGTTGTAATTGATTCTAGAAGTCATAGCTAAAATCCCAGTAAAAAGAAGAATCATTAATTCCATGGAAGTAAGGGAAGTGAAAATTAAACAGTGCGCGAAATGGTGGACCCGTTAGCGGGGTCAAATTTTGAAACATATCGTAAAGAAAATCGGAACCAACTTTCTGGCGGGCACCTGGCGGACCTCCTGTCACAAGTTTTTCGTTGGCAAGTCGCGCCTGAATGTTCCAGAGAAGAATGAGAAGAAACATTAAAAAAAATATATTTCTAGTACTATATTTAGCCGACGATCTGTGGAAGATGCAAATCGGTAGATGGTATAAACGATTGGCACAATTAACGGCCAAATGTACAAAAAAAATGTCGACAAAACGTCCGTTTTCCTTCCGTAGCACTTTCAAAGGTTTCTAAAAGTTGAAAATCTATTTTGGTTGCGTGTGAATATGCCATTCTGCAAAAACTGTGGTACAGTGATAAAAAGCTAATTACGTTGTTCTCTTGCAGAAGGTAGACAATCTACTAAAATTTTTTAGCTCTTTAAAAGGTCAAGCTCCAGGAAATGAAAAACATCAAAAAAAAAATTTTCTGAACTTAAAACCGGCAGATCATAGAGTGCAATATAGATAGCATGTAACTTGTTCATTATACGCTATCTCAAAAACAGATTGTAAAAGTTCGCCACCAATTTAACAAATCTAAACATTACATCACTAGGTTGTATTGGTAGTATCTCTGAAAGTTTCATCAATTTCCATCCATCCGTTAAAAAGTTATTCACAAATGAAAATGTTGCATTTCTTTTTTCGAATACAGTCCTTATAGCTCCCAATCCTCCTCCTAAATTCGTTGAAATACAATTTTGCAATTTTCATGACATCTTAAGAAATGTTGGAGCCAATCGTATGATAAATAGCAAAGGGAAACTTTTACGAAAAGTGAAGAACCTTAATCTCCAACCTCTTTATAAATAAATTAAATTCTCAATTTAAGTAAAATAAAAAAAAAATTACCAATAAGGCCAAATATAGTCCAACTTTCATCCTCACTGTAGAGAATAAATAGAAGACATTTTCACTAACAAAAAACAGATATACAGGGTGTTCGATAAGTTTGAATACAATTTTATGGCTTGATGGTTCAATCCATAGCGAATATGGGTTAGAATTTTATTAGAGTTATTTTTTACTTTATTCAGACAAACTATTCATGGCGCTTAAAGGCCCATTTGCGTTTAGTGTCGATTTTCAATCGGCAATTTAAAACCGCAAGTACATGTTCAGGAAAATAAAAACAATTTTATTCTTGACAAAAAAGTATGAACCTTAGTACACCAAATATGTTTACTTTGGATTTATTCCATTGATTGTTGATGTTGTTGAGAATAAATGTACAAGTACAGTGGGAAGAATGAGGATACTTGATCCCTGGAGATACTTGATTTCTTCTCTATGTCTCGAAACATGAATGTCTCACAAATATCTAATGTTCCAGAAAAATATGCTAAACAGAACAAAACAACAATGCATGCTATTACCTTCAAAAATATTTAAAAAAAAAATATTTTTCGAGTCATTGAACTTTGTTTAAAAATTTAACAAATTGTGATTTGAAGATCTTTTTTTATAACTTTAAAATGTTTCTCACATGAAAAAATAGAAATAAAAAATTTTATTCCAATTTGTCAATCGTTAGAGTATGATATGAACTTCATAATGACATATTTTCAAAGCAATAGTAAACTCTCAATTTTTTTTATAGAAGTTTTTCAAAATGTTTGTTAAGGGTATAATTGATCCTTAAAATCCAAAAAGATATATTTTTCTTCTGAATGGACCGTGATCATTGGTTATCATGAGATTACTAATATCTGTCCAATAATTAATGTTGATATAGTAATTATTTGTTTAAAAGTACTAAAACACCGTATTTATTTTAAAACTAGAAATTTGCGCCTTTAAGTATGCAATGAGACTAGGGTAGTAGACAAAATTTTAGAATTCTTTTAATCTGATTCTTACAAACTGTGACATGAGAGAGAACTAAAATGGCAAAAAATGGTCATCGGAACTTTAATCTTCGGTTTTTACTAGATTTTTGCCTAGGGTCGAGGCACCCTGAATCAAGGATCAAGTTTTCTGTAACTTAAAAAATACCACAATTTTTTAGTCTCTCAAAAATGCTTTCAGTTCATCAACGAGTTTATGTATCGTTCTAAAAAAACCTAGTTTTTTCGTATTTGGTATATTAATAAAAGTACTAAATAATAGTTTAGTACCGTGCCGCATACGATGTACTTGAGAAAGATTTTAAGCTTTTTGTCTAGATTAATGATGGAATTTTCAAAATGATTTTATATTTAATAACTATTAAATTGCCTTTCTCTTAGGATAAATGTAATTCTGACCACTTTATTCCATACAAACTTAGTTTTAACATGTTTTCGAACTTATTGAACATGAATACAGTGCAAATATCTTTTTATGAATTTGTGCATTTCCATGTTTTTCTTGTACAAAATATTATGTATTATTTGTTGGAACTGTTACTTTTTGCGGGTTCAAAATTACCAGTTGTCTGCTAAGAAATCATTCTTTAATCTATAACATGTATTCGAATAAACTTTAATTGTTTTTTTTTTGCAGTGTTGTCAGAATGAGTTATTGTTTTTTGAGTGGAGGTTTAAAAGATTTTTTCAGAAATATTAAAACTTCAAGGCGTTTGAATGTCGCCTCAGAGTTATCTTATTTCAGGGAAATTTTTAACACTTTTTTTTTATTAATGGATCAATTTGAGCTGGTTAGAGCTGCAAATTTTATTCTTTGAAAAGCCATGTAGCTTAGGGTAACCTAAACCTGTATTTGCTCATTAGATTATAACAAAGTTATGATAAATACGATGTTCTCTGCCTAAATTTTTCTTTTTCAAACTAAGGTCTTTTTAAGCGTGCGTTTAAAAGTTGGATCAAGTGTTTTTTATCATAAAATTTTCCTTTGTTAAGTTACCAGCAGCAGAAAATTTCTATCTAGCCCGTTTTCTCTTATTTAAAACAATTTTTCACTTAAAAATTGAAAGATCAAAGAATAATTCCTTTGTCTCAATAATTATTATTTTGAACACAAATCATAACACATGGTTTCAAATAAAAAGAAGTTTGTTTTAATAAAAGAGTATCTGAGATTATCCTTTATTGTGAATCTTAATTACGTTAGTTATAGTTTCAATGTTTTTTAAATGTTTGATTTTTTATCTTTATCTTTTCCTTTGACCGTGGTTGCCCAAAAATATCAGAAGTCTTAAATTTCTTATACTTAATGTATGAAAGTTAGATAAGCCAATATCAGCAAACCTTCCCAATGCGTCGTCGTTGCGAACGGTGGCGCTTGTTTTTCAACATTCCGCGAAACATTAATCATGTCACTTTTGACAGCCGTCATCGTAATGTGGGCCAAAGGTAGGTATCCACTTATATCTAGCGAGGAGCCATACAGGAAGCATTTTTCGCAAAAAAGTAAAACCTTAAGCTGTGTGCCTACAAATAAGAGATGCCGACCTCACAACAATTATGATCGGGTCGGATGAAGGAAGCAGGTTACGGTATCCGTGTGTGACCAACTGGGCAACTGGCTGCGAGTTTGACCATATGTGATGACATATACACGGTGAAAAAGTGGTTCCGACAGAGAGTCGCCCGCCAATAATGTTTGGGGTTACTTTTATTGTGGATTCATTTTCCGTTTTATTCATTCATTTCTCCATTGAATGAGCATATCGGGTGGATCGTGATCCGCTGCTTTAGCTATCGGGGTCTGTGGGTCTCAATGGGTCTGTGAATTCGGTCCTGGAACAGTTGGGTGGCACATCGACGCGCTGTGTCAGTCAAATGTCAAAGCAATTCCATAATGGTGCTTCGGACTTCCGCTGCCATAAGTTGTTCTGTTTTGTTTAAAGTGACCTAAATAATTATTCATACTTAATCTAGCTGATATTAACAGCTTTGGTACTTATAAAGGTATGCATATCCTGAAGATTTTTCGTAGGTTTAACTGAATAGGCTAGAAATTCCAAGTTTGTAATACTTATGTACATGTACCCACCTAAAATTTAAAAAAAAACCAAACATTCCATTTGAAGAACATTTACACTCAACTTATTACACTTGAATGGTTCCGTTTTGAATATTTTGGAAAAGCCTTCAGTGTTATACTAAGACCCTCTTGAAGCATGAAGGCACAACGCTTTCCAGCTTTCCACCTTATGGAAGAAATAGTGGTCACTCAAGACCGACGAACCTTCCCCTGGTGGTCGGTGAGCGAAATAAAAAGCTTTTAACGAAACCCCCTTCTGATCGCAACATAATGTTGTCGGCAAGCTCATTCGTTTACCATAGAGAGAGAAAAAAGAAGCTTCAAACTCTTGTTCCCCTTTATTCGTCTTTTCGTTTGCTTCGGCCAATGTTTCGTTGAAAAACGCCGGCCGGCTAATGAAAGCTTCGGTTTTGCTCTCCGTCTCTCGGTAGTTTCGTCAACTTGATGGGTCCTAAACGTGCAAACCGTTTGTCAAACCGCGATTCGATAGTGTGTTTCAAATTGAATCATTTTGATCATTAATACAAATTAAGCGTTCAGGAAACATCTATCAAAAATACTCATTTTTTCGAAGTTTAGTCTAAACCAACACTTTGTTCGAATAAATCTTTTGTATCTCCGCTCCTCACACCAGAAGAATCAAGTTTCATTTAGTATCCAATTTCATAAATCTATATATATAAAACAGGGAGAGAGACAGCCCATACAGAAATGTGCGAACACGCAAAACTCTTCACTGGATCATCCGATTTGCATGAGATTTTTTTTTGTTGTGTTCGTCTTTACGCGAAGAATAACACAACGGAGAGATAATTTCGAAAATGTTTTGGTGGAATTAGAAAATTAATTTTTAGTTTTTATTCGTATCAAATAAAGTCATGGCACCCAATTTCCATTTTTTTTTATCATTCGAATCACCCAGAGTAAGAAGGCGCCAAAAGCAATTAAGGCTTACTGATGTTCATCCATCTCTCTATAGGCAGTTTTGGCGCCCATTTTCGTTGCAAGTGTACTTTTCACGTGCCACCAGTAAAATGGATACTTGGATGTAATTGTTCACCTTTCGTATGGGGTGAAAAAAAGGCAATAAGCCGGCATGGAGTATATCTATTTTCGAAAATTGTCATTTTTGCTTCAGCATCAAGGCAACTTTAACATTTTTAAAGCTTATTTATCCAAAGCTAGCCGGATTGCCCGGTTTTACCCGGACTTGACCGGGTAATTGATAAAACAAAATTTAAAGGGCCCGGTTAAGTCGTTCAGTTCGGTTGTCCGGATTTTGATAAAAAAAACCTGAATTTTCCGGATTTAGTCATTTCATTTGCCAAATAAAAAAAATCTCTTATTAAGTTATTATTTTTTAAATTTTGCGTTCTAAAACGGAATTTTTTGAGCAACTTTTAACTTAATAATCATGCACGGTTTCTGGATGCTTAAAATACGATTCAAAATTTCTGATGTGTTTCGAAGAAAAAAAAATTATTGAAGTGCTTTTCGTTTTAATTTTTTTTTTTTTGAGTTTCTGAATTTAGCCCAAATTTGCTTGGTATTGCCCAAATTTTGGATTGACAATTTTGAAATCAAATGCCCGGATTTTGTTAGGTTTTCAGATCAAATAAATTTGCCTGACCAGGATACGCTCGGGAAAAATTCTAATTTCTTTTATTTACTCCGTTATTTTGTTTTGTTTATTTTCCGGTTAAATGAAAGACAGTCATATTATTTAAGAAAAATAATATTCTACGAATGACTGTGGAAGTTTTGACATATCCAAAACAACTGAACAGGTAACAATGAAATATTTATGGTATAACACCAAGAGAACGCCTTATTTTTAATTATTAGAATTAGACGACCATAAATTGATTTACTTGTTTTTTTGTAAACGTCAAGAATGTAATGAGTTAGTTCGAGAATAGAATGATAGTAACTTTGTAATTCTATGTGAATTTCATCAGAAAACCAAGGAAATGTTAGATACGACACATTCCAACAAAACATTTTTTGGCACTTATCTTCTGGTTAATAGAAATTGAAACTATCGGTGTCAAGGATCCTCTGTAAATGAAGATATTCGCTTTCCAGTTTTGTTGGAAATCAATCTTCTTCGAAAATTTTTGCCCCTGGAGGTTGGCACTACCATAATATGACAGAAGTATTACGAAAATATTCAAAAAACTGTTCACCCCGTTTGAAGGTAACAATCCAGTTTCATGAGCGTAAATAATTACTTACCTATTTTCTGCTTATTTACATGTTCATTATTTTTGCGAAATTCAAAGGCTTAACAAAGTTTGCCGGGTCAGCTAGTAGAATAATAAAACTCAAAAAGATTGTTAAAGTAAAACATTTTGGTATGCTTCAAGGATGTTCTACTGTACCTTTGAAAAACTAGAACTATATTTGAGTTTATGTCATACAGAATCAAGTTTCACTTAGTATCCAACTTCATAAATCTATATATATAAAAAGCAATTATCTGTATGTTTGTTTGTTTGTTTGTTTGTTTGTCCTCTATAGACTCAGCCGTCTTAAGAGCTAGAGGTCTGAAATTTGGCATGGATACTCATTAGGTCCAGGAAGGATGAAAAATGTTTTCAGATTTTTGGATGACCCCTTCTGAAGGGGGTCGTCCATACAACACAAATATGGTTTTCGCGATATTGACGTTATTTTTTGTCGGATCGTGTTGAAAATTAGCACTTGAGTATTTGAAGAGACGAGAAATCGGTTGCAGTTATCAAATTTAGGGTTAGGGGTCGGCAAAAGGGGTCGTCCATATTCACTGATTAATGTTTTTGCGATATTGGCGTTATTGTACACCAGATTGTGATGAAAATTTGCACATGAGTGTTTTGAGAGACGAGAAATCGATTGCAGTTATCAAATTTAGGGTTAGGGGTCGGCAAAAGGGGTCGTCCATATCAACTGATTAATGTTTTTGTGATGTTGGCTTTATTTTACATTGGATTGTGATGAAAATTTGCACATGAGTGTTTTGAGAGACGAACAATCGATTACAGTTATCAAATTTAGGGTCAGGGGTCGGCCAAAGGGGTCGTCCATATTCACTGACTAATGTTTTTGCGATGTTGGCGTTATTATACACCAGATTGTGATGAAAATTTGCACATGAGTGTTTTGAGAGACAAAGAATCGATTACAGTTATCACATTTAGGGTCAAAGGTTGGCCAAAGGGGTCGTCCATATTCACTGATTAATGTTTTTGCGATATTGGCGTTATTGTACATCGGAGTGTGATGAAAATTTGCACATGAGTGTTTTGAGAGACGAGCAATCGATTACAGTTATCAAATTTAGGGTTAGGGGTCGGCAAAAGGGGTCGTCCATATCAATTGATTAATGTTTTTGTGAGGTTGGCATTATTTTACATTGGATTGTGATGAAAATTTGCACATGAGTGTTTTGAGAGACGAACAATCGATTACAGTTATCAAATTTAGGGTCAGGGGTCGGCCAAAGGGGTCGTCCATATTCACTGATTAATGTTTTTGCGATATTGGCGTTATTATAGTTCGTATTATGATGAAAATTAGCACATGAGTGTTTTGAGGGACGAACAATCGATTGCAGTTATCAAATTTAGGGTCAGGGGTCGGCCAAGGGGGTTGTCCATATTCACTGATTAATGTTTTTGCGATTTTGACGTTATTCTACATTGGATTGAGATGAAAATTTACGCATAGGAGTTTTGAGGGACGCTCTTTTGCTTTCAGGTTTTAAATCTTGACTCAGGGGTCGGCAAAAGGGGTTATTATCTGTTCACTGTTTTTACGATATTCTCTTGATTGAGCATAGAATTGTAATGAAAATTGACACATGGGAGTTTAACAGAAAAGATAATTGATTTCAGGTGTCAAGTTTTGAATCGTGGTCAAAAAAAGGCCGTCCATGTCAGTTGCTCACTGTTTTCGCGATATTGTCGTGATCATGCATCGGATTCAGATGAAAATATTCAGATGAGCGTTATAAACTATGAGCAATTGACTCCAGGTAGCATGTTCCGTGTCAAGGGTCGGCGAAAAGGGCGTCTATATTCACTGTTCACTGTTTTCAAGTTCCTGACGTTATTTTAAACATAATTTGAAAAGAAAAAATGGCACAAGGGAGTTTTGAGGAACGTAAAGTTGGTTTCAATTATCGAATTTCGGGCCATGGGACAGAAAAAGAGGGTTTCATTGAAAGTTCAGTGTTTTGTGCAATAATTTTGTTGGAGGCAGTTAATTGATACCAATTTAAGTGTGAAGGTCAAGCAAAAGAGTTGTGCACATAAAGAAATAGTACATGTTTCTGCCATAATGTCTAGATTTTGCAACCGATCGAGAAGAAAAGACTCTCACATAAATTTTAATAAAAAGCCAATCAACCGTTTAATTTGAATTTCAAGTAATAGTAATAGTAGCAAATTTAAACACTGTTGAATTTTTTCCCCAAAATTGTCGAAAGAATGTTTCGAATTCATTTTCTAAACTTATTTTGACGTACCAATGATTTAAAGCGAAACGAAGTTCGTACGGGATCAGCTAGTAGAATAATAAAACTCAAAAAGATTGTTAAAGTAAAACATTTTGGTATGCTTCAAGGATGTTCTGCTGTACCTTTGAAAAACTAGAACTATATTTGAGTTTATGTCAAACATACTTACTTTCATTGCAAACTTCACTTTAATTCCTCGGTCTCATAAAAGTTTACTTACCTAGAAAGAAAAACGGGAGAAAATTTTATTATTGTGTATTCCAAAGATCTCAATAAAAACAAAATGCCAATAATAAAACGATATTATCAATCATGTAATATTTGCAGTGCAACAATCGTTATCAACATCTCAGCAAAAAATTTTTAGGTATATTTCTCAAAAACTTTGTTATACGTTTCAAAACAAACATCACGAGGGAGGAGGGATGTGTGTATGGATTAAACCGACATCGAGTCATTTGCCCCAAGCTTGCACGCAGTCAGCCAGTCAGTCGGCGAGAAAGCGAGCAAGTCAGCAGTGTGAGTTGTTCACCCAGCAGCTTCGAAGCTCCGGACAGGTCTGCACTTTTGACGACCGTCATGACAGGTAATTCCTTCACGCTTATTTTTTATTAATCATTTATCGTTTAAAAGTAACCGTTTTATGGTTTTGGCAGTGCAAGTGCCAATATAGTTAGTTTTCAACGATTTTTTCCAAAGCCATTTGAACCAATATTGAAGTTGTCTTGTACAAACCAAAAATGGTTTAAATTTTACCTATAAGAGATACGAAAAAATACTTAGTGTATTTTCTTTTGTCGCCATTTTTCAGCTGCACAGCGTTTTTATTTCAATTGTGCTGGTTTGATTGTTTTGATACAGAAAATTAATTAAAAATTTGGAAGAAATGGAAGAAATACGACGCGGGGATCCGGAGACTCACGCCCTGCTTTGAGGTAAATAAGTGAAAATTTCCCCCCTAGCAATCTTAGTCCGGAGAAAGCGGTCGAGGACGGCCATATTTTTATAGATATATTGAATAAAGAATGATATAACAAGAAATGTGAGTTTAATTTCTCTGTGGTTTAGTGTTCATAATACAACGAAACATAACTTTTTTATTGATATTTAAGTTTTGCTACGGGGATATTTAGGAACGAAATTGTTATTGGGATCTGGGGGAGGAAGACTGAATAAAAAAAGAAAAAAAAATCAGACGTCAAATTTCTCTCATCAATCTACCGACCAGTGCGAAGGTTCAAAATTTTACTTTCTTATTTAGTAATTTTTAATAAAACTTTTTTTATGCTGAAAAGCACTTGTTTTGCATAAAAAAATGATTTACTTAGGTTTTGTTTTGCTCTGGCAAATTCCTGCATGATCAGGCGTATAATGTCTCTCAAATTTCGTCAAAGTTTTGAAGCTGATAAATAAAAATGGCTTGAATAATGGTTGTTCAAAAAATATAGCTAAATCTAAATTTAGCACCTAAACAACTGAGTTACATGACTTACTACACGAAACTGATCATCTAAAGTTAAAATTTGAACGATTACAAATCTTTTCAACAATTGCTGGCTTTTTGCCGAACAGTAAAAAAACGATGCCGAAAACGATTCAGCAAATTTCAGTCTTCCTCCCCCAGATTGGGATATATTTTACATTGATATTGTTGACAGTAGCTATAATTTTTAAATATTTTTTCAACTAACTGTCAGCTCATAAATTCAACAACCTGACGCTTATGCTGCTTAACGAAGAACGCCTAAAAAATAGGCTTAAAAGAAGGTCCGATTCTCTTTGTTATGGATATCATTGAAAAGACAAGGAACGCAGGCACAATTTTCCCGTATGTTTGGATAACGTGCCGCTATTAAGCCTACCCCCATTCTGATGGTTCGAATACTCTGCGATGATTGGAAGAATCGAGTTTTCTTACAAAAATAAGTCGATATTGAAATTTATTTTATTTATACTCTGACACCGAATAACATTTCATAAACACCCTCTATCTAGATTAAAATATTTGCAAATAAACAAATCATGTCTAATTTTGAATGCATTCCCTTATCTAAGGAATACACCTGCGAACGATTCAACTACACTTTTTTTCAAAGGTGCAGGCCATCGTCATTCAGGTATCATCCACAATTTTTTCCGCAACCTTTGCCATCATGTTCCGGCCGAGTTCAAAAAGTTTACAAGATCGCCCAAACCAGGAATACTATCAGAGGAAATAGCCAATCATGCAACCAATCTTAGTCTCATTGAAGGAACGGCTGAAATTTTTTCCTATATCAAGGAGGATATGGCTAAGTGTTAGCCTTTGCTCAACAATTTGATACTTCTAAAAAAAATCTCCTAAATCGATTTCGGAAACATTACCACACTTACTCGCTTACGGAGGACAGTTAGTAAGTAAAATATCAAAATATTGCTAAGAAAAGCATTAAAAACATTAATTGTTAATTTAACACTACAAACTGCCACAAAAACTCGATTTTTTAATTTTTCTGACTTCATTTCATTATTTTATCTCAAAAGATTGTCGAAATGTTCGCTGAGATGAAACCTGGCCATAACAAACATGCAAATCTAGACAACGTTTGTTCGAAAGGTTTGCTGTTCAAACCTACTACTTTCAGCCGGGTCGAAGATGGCAAGCATAGATTTAATTTTTAGCTTTATATTTCAGCCCTTATGGCACTCTTATGGTTAATTTAAATGCTTTCAACCCTTTGATGCATTATTTTATTTTAAATCGTATACCGTTATTATTGTTATTGTTATTGAAATAGTTATTATTGTAGTTGTATTGTATTGTAGTTATAGTAAATTAAATATAATTTTAAAATAGTTAATTATTTTTCGGCAAAAATTGTTTATGAGTCGCAGAAAGACGTTAGCAATGGATTAAGACTAAAAGTTATGAAATCATTTAAAAATCTGCACTTTTTAAAAACTACTTTAAAAAAATAAATTTTGTTTTTAACTTATTCACACATATATGAAAAAAAATAAACAGAAACAAAATACCATGAGTCATTTTTTTTTCAATCCGTAAATTTTGCAAAAAAATAACTGTAAATTATCCACACATCGAGATATTTGTATTTAAGCAAGATAAATATTAGCCAATATTTTTCAAAGGTTATTTACGAGGAATACTCCGCTTATGGCTTTCGTTGAATTCTCAAGGAATGAGAAGAACACTGAAAGATGGTGACATGGAACAAGCATTGGCTTATGGCTAATTCAATGGGTTGGAGTAAGTTCTAAATATTTTCATTTTTAAATGACTAATCATGCCGCATTAAAAACATTTTATTACACCCGACTTGTATAAATTTAAGTACTGTGGTGATAGTATTGACGATTGTTCAAGGACTTTTAAACTGTAAAATGATTGATTGATCGAATTGCGTTTATTTGGGAGGGTGCCGTGCGCTAAGCGATTAAGCACCCTTAACTGTAAAATGAATAGTTAATCTTTCAATTTTTTTATTTCGATTAGGTGAATTCAATCTGAAACAAGAATTCAAAAATTATTTAACAGACAATTTGACGTTGCAGACATGCCAATTTTACTTACAATTTGACTTTACAGACTCTTGTTGCTGTGTTATAGGAGCCGTTTACACTTGCGAATATTTAAATCTTTAAAAATAATAGCAATTTGATACTTCAATAATTAATATATTTTTCAATTTTAGGAAGATCAGAGTACTTTAAATGAAGTACTCGGAGGCTATGAGGCAGCCTACATACGATCAGGAAAATACCCGCCATCAAAAATCCTCTGCCGAGCAATGTCCTTTGCATTCGGGAACTACGTGATTTACACATATGGAATCACCATAAATATCGAGGGTGATTTCCTTACTACACTTGATGTGTTTGCGAAATCGTTCGTTGTCTTCGGATGCAAACCACCAACAATTTCAAAGAAGCTGTTTGAATTTTTGTACATACATTGTTACATGATACAAAAGTCAACTCATCGTGCAATTGTGAAAACTTATACGGATGTTTTCACCGAAAGTAATGATGTCACAAGCAAAAAATCTCGCATAAACCATTCACAAAAAGCAATGGTACTACTATAAACAAGTTTTCCATATACATATGTATGATTAGAGCAAGTTCACTGGTGTTGGGAAAAAGTGGTAGAAATTTTGACATTTTGAAAATTTTACTATGCAAAAATGTTTTCAAGATCTTGGGGCGTTGTATTTTTTTACAACACTGTTTCTATTTCAGCCGTATGTGATAGAAATATTGCTGTTTTTGCATCACAGCCTGCGAAAATACAACACGTGTTGTAAAAAAACTAGAAGGCCACAGATCTTGAAAATGTTTTTACATGGCAAAATTTTCAAAATGTGCCGTAAGTGTCAAAATTTCTACCACTTTTTCCCAACACCAATGAACTTGCTCTTATATTACCTTAAGATATGATATGATATGATATGATTCTTTTTTTTTATAACATTAAAGTCATAGTCATTTTTCATTAATGGCATTATCATTAATCATTATAAATCAATAAATAATACCATTTACTCGATTCTCAAACTTCCCTGTATTGATTCATTGTGGTTCTTACTTCTCAAGAGATGGTAAAAAATGACTTAACCCGGAAAAGAGATGAAATGGTTACTTTTGAACCGAAATTTGTTTATACAAATCGAGCTTGCTGTAAACCTAGAAAAACGAGAAATGCTTTAAACAAATCGGTAGTGAATTTTGAATAGGGCGAATACGCCAAATGTAAACAAATGGAGTTATCAGTTGAGTGATAAGGTACGTTAGGAGATCTACATTTTGAGTGCACAACGTTAACTGAAGGATATTTTGTTTACAAGAAATAATGAAAACAAAATAATTTTTTTGCTGGGAGCTTATGGAGCTGTCAAACTTTGAACGCGTTTTTCTAGGAACAGTGATGTTGCCGCATTCGCCGTATTCAAAATTCGATACCGAAATGTGAACCAAAAAAGGTAAACAAATGTGATAAACGATTCACAATGAAATAGTTTTTATGAGACTTGTTTAAAAATCAAGCAGTTTATTAATTACCCAATACGAAAAAACGTGGAAGCATGAGTAAATAAGGTTAAATGTAAATTACTTAAATTAATGAAAAATCAAATGAGCGAATTATGAAATAATACCGAAACAAGAATTGATGGAAAAAATATATTCAGCTTAATTCAAGTTTTGTTTGAAAATAATAAAACTGAAATGTTTCACAATTTCAAGCGGGTTGAAAGGGACAGCTTGAAATTGAAAATGCGAGTTGAGAGGACATATCGATAAAAATTTCAAGCGAATCGAGAAGACAGCTTAAAATGAAAAGGCGCGTAAAAAGGACAGCCTGAATATATCGATTGAATTTTCAAGCGAGTTGTGAGGCCAACTAGAAAATAAATGGCGAGTTCAGAGGACAGTCTGAACAAATCAATAGAAATTTCAAGCGAGTTCAGAGGACAGCTTGATATAAGAAATCAGTTTAAAGCAAGTCGAGAAGACAGCTTGAAATATAAAAATGTGGATCGAGCTTGAATATTTTATCAAATTGGAAATCAATCGGATTGTTCTCTCAGCTTGAGATAATATTAAACTATAAAGCGAATTGAGAGGACAGTTTGAAGTTGAGAATACAGCGCAAGTATCTGATCAAATAAATTATCAACCGAGTTGAGGAGACGCCTTGAGATGATAGAGAACAATGACGCGAGTCCAGAGGACTTCCTGAAACAATTATATAAAATTTCAAACAGAAAAGTATTATTCAAAAAGCAAATCAAACGATTTTCGAGGACAAGTTGAGATAAGAGTAAACAGGGATGAAAGTCGAGAGACTGCTAGGATTAGTTGTTTTGAATTTCGAATTAAGAATACAGTTTCAAAATTAAAAAAGGGACATCCAGTGAATAGCCCAACATTTCACCGATTTGGACCAGGCAAGTTAACCCTAATCCGTCCTTGAAATTTCTACTTGTTACAGTTCCTGGAGTGTCAATTCGACACTCCTGACTAAAACTTAAACACCTCTCTTGTTTTACAATTATTATGAAATTTGTAGTTTTGGAAACCTCGTGATGAAAATCAATTATTTTTCTCAGCCAATATTCAGCTAAAACACTTCAGTTTTCCGTTATTCAAAGTCTATGAAAAAAAAAAACCGAAAAAACATGCTTCGCAAAAAATACTGTAGATGAGCTCTGGAAGGTTAAAAACATTTCACTTAGTTTCCAAGAAAGCTGAAGTTAGAAACTAAACGTTGCACATCTAGAAATACTTTTTTGAAACTTTTGAAGATTATGACCACAAAAAAAATGTAAAAAAGGGTGTAAAAACCGTACTTTTCGATGAATAAACCGAAAAATTGTTTAAGCCGCACCAGATAAATTTTGAAAAATAATTAAAAAGTTGACGTTATTTGGCACGTTTTTGCATTTTAAGATTATCAAAATACGAAAAACAGAGTTTTTGACGAATTTACAAAGGTAGCTGTTTGTCAAATTTTTTGTCAATTTGCAATTTTTCAGATTTTCTTGTACTTAAATTTAACTTTGCATTGGATTTTGAGTATAGATACAGATTTCCCCAATAAATTCATATAAACCAGAAAGATTCTAGTGGTGTTATTAGATAAGCGCTACAATACAATTTCAAATTTGTTAGATGAATTAGACGAAAAATATAAAAATAGTGTGAAACAAATCAAAGAGAAAAAGCACAAAAAGAAGGTATGTACCCAATACATATTGTTAACATTATGTAAGAGGATAAATTTGGACCGAAATGTTCAAATTGTAATTGTACAAATGATTTGTCTTGTGCTTGGGGATTATTTCTATTAACGAGTGATGTCATGAATAAAATTACAAATCATACAGCAATTTTTGGTTTCCTGATGATTTACACAATTTTTTA
This sequence comes from Uranotaenia lowii, assembly GCF_029784155.1. Lineage (NCBI taxonomy): Eukaryota > Metazoa > Arthropoda > Insecta > Diptera > Culicidae > Uranotaenia > Uranotaenia lowii. The sequence continues at coordinate 135,177,672 of NC_073693.1, forward strand.
CAACATGTTTACCCGTTATTTAAGAAGGGTATTTAGGATATTTATCAATGATTTGCATTTCTTCGAAAAAAAAATTGATTGAGTCCCGGATAGTGTTATAGAATTTCATTTTTTAGATAGTTTGCATAATTGTTGCTAAAATTGCGTATATTCAATTTGTTGCAAGCAAGTCGAAATAAGAATGTTAAGCGGGCCACAGACTACACAACATTTGTACAAATGCGATGAAATTCGATGAAATTTTGTCGCTGTGAGCACGATTTGCATAGTGTATGGCACTGCTTGAATGAGTGCCCAAACGGTTGGAGTAAAATCGGTCGGGATCGAAATATTTTGTACAAAACATTCTCCCAGCCGGGGTGGAGATGGTTTTTTTGTTGCTGTTGCTGTTTTCGCCAGCAATCATTTGTGTTCGCGAGAAATATGTTTGTATAGTGTGTGGGCGAGCATAGATCAAACAATCGACGCGGAATCATCGAATTTGTACAGGCCAATTTGTGTAGTCTATGGCCCGCTTTACGTATGGTTCGATTCTGACTTAATTTTGATTATTTCGGGATAAATTATCCAATAATAGAAAAATCCTATAGAATGTTGGTCTTGTTCCACATGAATGTAGAGGTCATGCATCATTTTGCTTGAGAGCTCGACTGTTTATGCCAGTAGTGCTTTTCCAATCTTATTATTCCAGTACAAACCATGTAGACGACTGTTCTAGAACAAAAAACGAACTAGTTTAAAATTGATTCAAGGTTCCACATAATTAGTGTTTCTCATAGCCAGTCAACCGTGTACGTAGATCTGAGTAAGGCTTTCGACAACGTACCGCATGATTTGGCTGTTGAAAAATTGCGGCGATTGGGGTTTCCTGATTGGCTCTGCAATTGGATAACCTCGTATCTCGTAGGCCGATCTGCTTTCGTACAACTGGTCTCTGTTTACTCTACACCATTCAAAATTACCTCGGGAGTGCCTCAGGGAAGTCACCTGGGACCTCTGATATTCCTCCTCTTCATCAACGATTTGAATGCTACTCTTGAGTCAGAAAAACTGCTGTACGCCGACGACCTCAAAATTTTCCGAACAATTTCTTCGTTAGTCGACTGCTGCGCTCTCCAAAAAGACATTGACAGTCCGCTAGATAGGTGCCATCAAAACGGCATGACTCCGAATATTACCGAATGTACTACCATCACGTTCACTCGACAACGAAGTCCCATCACTTTCTAGTACAAAATGTCAACAACTAACTTGAATCGCACATCGGTCGTCAAAGACGTTGGTATCACTTTAGACAACAAGCTCAACTTCTCCCAACATATTTCAACGACAGTACTTAGCCAAAAGTTACGCGGTTCTTGGCTTCACACAACTGAACACGCAGTTTTTTAGTGACTTCTACAGTCTGAAATCACTGTATTGTGCTCTTGTGCGTAACATTCTGGAATTTGGAGTGCAAATTTGGGCACCGTATTAGGCGGTACAATCGAAAAAATAGAGAGAGTACAACGATGCTCCGTCAGATACGCTCTATGCCAGCTACTTTAGAACTTCCCTTTAACTTCCGCCTTACGAACAACGTTGCTAGCTACTAAATCTTCCGACGCTGGCATCAAGGCGCGTATTCTTACAATGACTCTTCATTTTCGACATCTTGCAGAATAACGTGGATTGTCCAGAGCTGTTATCACTTCTACCGTTTAAGCTCCTCCCGATCCCAGGAATTGCTGAGACTCTCTCATCGTCGAACTCAATACGGTCCAAACAACCCTTTAGATGTATGTTGTATTAGATTTAATGAAGTTGCTAGTGAATTTTATTTTAATACTTTGAAATCTGTTTTCAAATCTGGAATAGGATAGTTGAAGCATCTGCAAAGATTGTTAAATGAATATATAAATATTTCGCTATGGAAAACAAACATTTTGTGTGCTATGACAACTCCATGTGCCCTAATTGAATATGTGTCCGTCCTCAAACATGTGGATAGGAATGAAAAATTAATTCGTCTATTCGTTAAGCTTCAATATCAAATTATCAATAAAACTCTGGTAGTTAAACTAGACACTTTAAATCATAACTCATAACTGCCACACAAAACGTACCAATGATAAAAAACGTGCCAAAGTTACATTCCAAAAGAAGAGCCTCAATGAATACCCAAGTTTGATCGTAAAATTAATGAACAAAATGAATTGCATCACCGAGCAGCGCTGAGGGAAAACCTGAAGAAAAACCCTCTCGGCCGGCTGAAAACTCATCTCCTCATGAATTCATAATTTTGAAAAGCAGGTTAAAAGAAATCGAAAGCTTGACGGAGGCAGACAAACAGAAAAAATGTTTGGTACCCCAAACGGATTCCGGTATGTCCCAAAAGCGTGCCCTTTTCTTGTTGCTGAAACTCGAGCGGGAAAATGTGACATCCATCTAATCCGTCAGATTGTCGTCGTCACGTTGTGAAAGGGTCACTAAACCTTAAGCGCCCAAGTTTAAGGGACAAAACACGGCTCAGCCAGACGACGGCTGGGTCTGATAGTGAAAAAATGGCAGACATATTGTTGTTACCGCAGTCTGTTCTCCATCCAAACAGATTCCACCCCCTTGATAATAAACATGTTGAAAATTCATTCCAGAGCAAGTGTGAAAACTCTGCTCGGTGATAATTTAATCGTTTAATTAATTGCATATTTTACTTCTCTGTGAACTTCTTCGTTCGTTGGTTTGTTGTTGGGGCTTGAGGAACCTGCCTAGTTAGGTAAAACTAGACACAACTGACTAAACAACACACGAATAAAACGGTTGTGAATGCTTCAACAAAACGTGATAAATTCGAACCGAATGGGAGAGTCAAAAGGGAATGAGAAAATAACTCTTGATGGAAAAACTACAATTTACTCCAGTTTAATTTGTCATTGAGATGACCAAAGCATCGTATATCAATGAATTTATGGCAATTTTCGTTCAAGGAATTTGTCCAAGGTTCCAGGAAACCCCTTTTATGTTATTAGTTGGCGTGTGTTTTAATGCTACTGTACATTAGATTGAGTCGATTTGGGGTCATTTTTGTATTTCTCTAACCCTGGGGTCTAAAAAGCATCGTTTTGGTTCAAAACTCATCCATGACATTTTGCAGAATTTTTAAGTAACGTTTACAAGAGTAAATTTGAACATTTAGGTTTGTATGGGAAAATTAAATATTTTGTACTCAAAAATAAAAACCTTTTTTGTTTCTTCTGTGGAAACGAGCCTGCCAATGGCTTTTGTGACAATTTATAAATTCTCTAAAGCAAATTTTCCACTGAACAACTTTGTTGAAGGCCATAACTTTGTATCTTATTAGGCAAATCTTATATATAAAAATAGAGGCATTTTCTTTGTAACAACATCACGTATGAATGGTCGGTCAGAATGAAGTCAAATTTGGTATCCGAGGGTTTTTTGGGCTAGAGATGGTTTGTATAGTAGTTTCAAGAATCTCACTTTTTATGGAAGGTGGTCGTAATACAAATTCAACTTTATTTGTTACGATTTCCATAAGAATCTATTCGCGAGCACGATTAAGTTAAGGACGTGTAGATGAAATTAAACATTTATTACGATTTATACTTTAGAAGGTAAAACGAAGTTTACCGGGTTAGCTAGTAAGTTATAAGCTGTTTAACAGGGGTATGTCTTCTGGCATTGAAAATCAACAATTTCATTTGACTTTGATTATTGAATTGATTCAAATTCCCCACCCTCTCCCCTTCCTTTGCTAGAGGGGCTCACAAACTATACCTTAGAAATATTTTAAGTATCTAAAAAACGTCACTTGCCACATTAGGCTCCATTTATTTGATTAGAATTTTCGAGTTATGTCAAATAAAATATAATAAAATTTTCCTCTTTCTTCTCGATTCCGTCATGAAAGAGGAGGGTCTCAAACCTAACATATGAAATATGGTCCCTTTTGCTTGATATGTTCTCGATTTATGCAAGAAAAACTGGTAAGAGAGCCCCCCTGTCCTTCCAATCCCCCCTCCCCTGTGATTAGGAGGTCCTCTTAGATATATCAAATATAGTTCCAATGGTTGATGAGTTTTTAAGCTTTACAAATAAAATTATATGGAACTCCTTCCTTCCTACCATCATCACACTGTAAGGCGTAAGGGTCTATAACAATCTATTCTATTCTATTTTGTTTATTTATAGAGGATTTTAACCAACATGGTCATTCGTCCTCTAACCTATAACTATCGTAGAAAAATATTTCTTAACCAAATATCTTTCCATGCCATAGTTGGTTCCATTTGAGAACTTATACTAACAACATTTTATTGGGTTCATATTGCTCTTCATTTGTAGTTATTTATAAAGAGGATGGTGTATGAAATAATCATAGAACAATACCAAAATGATTTTCCATGTCAAATTTTGTCCATTTGTTGGATAAATTTGACGGATTTTGTAGAGAAAAAAATTGTACGCAAGCCCTCCCATTCCCTTCCTATATTCCCAATCTATCCTCCTACTTCAAGAAAGGAATTGTTTCACATTGAAATATTTCTCGTGTTGAAATACCATCCAAAGCCATATTTTCGTAGGCCTTGAGTTATGCATAAACTTGAAAGGGAATCTCATCCCCCCTCCCTATATCCCCATTGATTGGACGGGTTAGAACTTAATATTCATAGAAATAATTTTTGTACTCTAATACCCTTTTTATGCCAAATTTGGTTTCATTTGCCCGATTAATTATCGAGTTATGCACAAAATTTGTATGGAAGTCCCCTTTCCCTTTATATCTTCCCGCTGAAAGAAAGGAGAGGCTTCAATTTATCATAGAAATATTTCTCGTATTCAAATACCCTCACATGCCAAACTTGGTTTCATTTGCTCGATCATACAGTTATACTGAAAAATGTAAGGGAGCCCTCCTCCCTTCCCCTTTTCATACATCTCTTTGAAGGAGTGAGGGATATAAAATATTCAATTTCTCGTACCCAAATACCCCTCCATGCGAAATTTGGTTCCATCTGCTGTTATTGTTCTCAAGTTATGCTATAAAAATTGTATGAAGCTCACAACCCACTTTGCATTCTTCACGCTGGAAGAAGGGAGGGCTCTATTTAAGATAACCAAACATTCTTCGTATCGAAAAACAGTTACACGCCAAATTTGGTTCCGTTTACATGATAAGTAAGGGATAATCGGGAATCGGAATAAAAACAGTTTTAGAAGATTTTGAACTACAAGACCAGTTGGATTTCCTTCTTCCAACCATTCCCCATCGATTCCACCATGTTACAAACACTAGTTGTGACACGTTTTTGAGTTATGGACAAAATAAGATTTTTCAACGGTTGCCATGGACCGAGTGAATTTTAGGAATTATGTTCGTCAAGTTATGTCATGAGACGGAATACTATGTAAATAAAATAATAAAGATTTTTCAAGTTCATTTTCACGCAAAGTGTACACCAGACATAAGATACGATTTGAAATCTACTGTTGTGTTTCGATGGAAAAAATGTTTCAAGTGTTCCTCTTGTTACTTTTTGTTAAATTATTTTTACGTTTCGACCAAATTGGTCCGGATATTGCCCGATTTTTGGGTTGAGAATTTTGAAGTCACATGCCCGGATTTTGCCAGATTTTAGACAAATTAACCGAATTTGTCCGGCCTGCTTATCAGTCTGGACTATGTAAGTAACAGAAGGAGAAGAGAAAATAATGTCTCTCTTGTTTTGCTCAATGTTTCGAGTTTTTGACTCAACTAGCTTAAAGGAAATTTTTAATTTTGATTCAAAATGCCTTAAAACTGCATAAAACATGGAATGCACTTTCTGGAACTTGGCCTAGATATGGAAAACGGACAACCGGCTGAGTCCCAAAAAGTCGTTTTTTTCAGTTTTTTTTTTTCAAGACCAGATCTCGATGTTTATGGATTTTGAGTCATTGCCATCAAAATTAAAATATTTATTTTTCCGAGTTCCTTTGGGGACCAGGGACCAATGGTATTGTAGGTGTAGGTGTAGGTGATATTGTAACCGGTTGATTACAAATTATTAGATTTTTGTTTCAGTTTCGTAATCTGATATGTTGTATGCTAGAAAACTCATATTCTTGTACTGCCTGACACCAAGATAGCACCACAGTAGGCTACATTTGCTGCGAGCTGCTGTCAATGGAGGAAAAGGAGGATCAAGTGGAAAATGGAGTGAAAAAGTTGAAAAGGAAGCTTGCTTCCATATTCGAGCTCTCTTCTGTACCAGGCGTCCGTGAGTGTAGTCAAGTTTCTGTATAACTAGTGTTTGTGAACGTCCACGGAATTCACCCGAATACCGGTTTGACCTCTTCACGGTTCGGCCCGCAGATCCCTTGTGGTCTCACACCTCAACGTAAAGTACCAGCAACAACGTTCTCGGGGTCTGAGGACCCCTAAATACCAAGGAGAACTTCCCTTCTCGGTCTGTCCGGATACGGGGCTCTCTCGTGGGCAGACCGATTAAAAGCCTATCAAGGAAAACGCCTGCAACGACCGAGTCCAGCAACGCCCGCTTTCGCCGACCGTTTCGGCACCCCGTCGATACGCCATTACATCGACGGCCCTCCTGATTCTGGAACGGGGTTTTCAAAACAACGACGTCGCGACGCAACAGCAACTGCAGCACAACCACGGTTAGTGAGCCAAATAAACGCCATAAATTACACAGAACATTGTTTTATACACACAGACGATGAATGAATGATTTTTTCCCAGAATGACAAATACCCGAAATCAAACCCCAGAATGAACAATTTCCCAGAAAAAAAATTCTCCAGAATGCACCATTTACCAGAAATTTTTTCCCAGAATGGACCATTTCCCAGATTTTTTTTCCCCAGAATGGCACAAATCCCAGATCTTTTCTTCTAATTCTAATTAATTGATTTTTTCTGATGAATTCTTGTAAATTCTATATGATTCGAAATTTATTATTCCAAAATGTTTTTTTTTTAATGAAACAACAGGTTTGGAATTTTCCAACTAAATTTATTTTAGAACCAATATTGTGCTTTGTTTATAGTTTGGGTACTTTTATTGATTTAATGCTAACCATGGTCCTTTAAAAAACCTTTTTGGCATCCGACTCCTCACGCTGCGCGTTCGAACTTGAAAAACATTTTGTCCTTCACGCTGTCGCGTGGCGGACGGAACTAAGGGATCACCCCTAGCTTTCACGCAGATCTAAGAAGCCCCGGCAGACCTAGACCTCGGATTTGGGAGCTTCGGCGGCTTTGTGCCGCCTCGACCCCTCCATCCTCGTTGGTTGCGTAGAATAGTATTATGGAAACCCTATTACTGTGGAAAAAATCTATTTGAATTTTTTGAATTTTAGGTTGGATAATTATATTAAATTTTCTTGGAAATGGCAATCCTGGCGAAAATTCATTCTGGGAAAAAAATTCTGGTAAATGGCGCATTCTGGAAAAAAAAAATTCTGGGGAAGTGAATTTCTGGTGATTATTCATTCTGGTTTTCGGGAAAATGGAGTACAACCACACAGGCAACACGCCACATAAAAACATTAATAAAAAAAAAACATAGAAACATGAAATTTCTGGTTTTATCCGTAAAGTCCTTGGTTACTCAGTAGCCAGCCGGCCCTGGCTCCGTACTTTTAGAGTACCTTGCCTAAGCTGGTCAAGCCGCTGCTTTTTCTATCAGTTACAATATTTGAGGCCGAAAAATCGAAACTTTGAGCGCTTTGAGGCAAGTCCGATTGAGCTGAAATTTTGCAATTTTTTGGGCCAATCTACAAAATTTATATGGTCTCTTACCATCCTGTCCTACAGTATAATGCATTTCAGTTTTAATTCTGTTCTGCGTACTACAAACTGAAACCGAAACATTTGAAAAACGTAAACATCTGCCGGAGAAAGCATTTCGTAGACAGACTACTTTACAACTTTATTTGAATAAACATGTGTTTCACCACTTGTGTTGAAGACTATAAAATAACTCAATAAAACTGAAGCAGCCAAACAAAAAACCGTACATCGATCAAAGAAAATTGTAACATCTTTGAGAGGCAAAAAGTGTTTGTTGCTGTCTGTGATTTCCCTTTTTCTATCAAATGCAAATAAAGCAACAATGTAACATTCATACAAGTGAAACCATTTTGGATAGAAAGAGCGAAAACAAGAGCGCCTCAAAAACAATTTTTATTTGAACATTTTCAGTATTTTAGGCTGCACTACCTTTTTATAAAAGCACATTTTTTGTTAACCAATTCTAAACTTTACACAAGGTATGCTCATGCACTTCAGTAAAAAATGGGTTTTAATCATTGGAAATAATATCAAATGAGTGCGAAAAGGTAAAAAAAAATGGGTTTCCTAAAACGTTTTACCACTGCTTGTTCAGTAGAACTGTTTGAATTAGTGGCTTTTGTTTTGTACCATACAATTATCTGAGTCTCGTTGCTTTACGATTCCGAACTCCCAAACTGTCTAGTAAATCGTTCCCGTTTTGTCGTGTAATTCAACAGATCAAACCACTGAACCACCAACTTGCGGTTGAATAGCTAATTTATTTATTTATTTGTTTATTGATTGGTGTAGGACAAAACCACCGATGATGACCGAATCTGGCTGGAAACAAACGGGGCGAATCGATGATGGTCGGTGCAGGAAATGGTTTTACCACCTTCTAATTATGATGTTCCGAAATCAAACAGAAGGAAAAAAATGTACCAGACCGAGGAAATAAAAAGCTATGGACACAGAGCAACATTGCTGCTTCCTTCATGGCTCGACCAGATCGTGATGGATGCGGCATCTTCCAAAACGTGAGTGACTTTCTCAAGAATTGGCGAATTTGGTTTGAAGGCAACTTTCCGTATAAACTGTGTTATATGATAGAGATGGTACTGAGGCAGTGAAGCTACTACAATTCTTGAAGATAAAATTTCCAAGAAAAAACATGAAATTGAGCTGAATCAAAGCAATCGAATGATTTCCTTTAATTCAACCACGGTATAAGAAAAGTTCAGATACCGGTATTTCGATTGCAACTTACTATCATTTTCAGTGAGCTTTTTCGATTGAATAAATCGAAAATGTTCACTAAAGGAGATAGAAAGTTGCTAGCAAAATACCGGTATCTGAACTTTTCTTATACCGTGGTTGAATTAATGGAAATCCTTCGATTGCTTTGATTCAGTAGAATTATTCAACGAAGTAGGCTCCCAACACATATTAAAGTACTTGTTCATATTTTTTTTTATGTTCAAAAGACAGATTTTTTTTTCGAAAATATTTTGCGACTATATGTTCAGTTTTTAAGTAAATGAATGTTTTCAGCATTAAATTATTGATTATGACTCCGATTGTATTCCCCAGCGCGCAATTTTGGACACACCAAGGGTAATATTTTTTATCAAAATTTTAAGAACCAACTTTAAACAAAATCTTGTTGTATAGGTAAATTGGACATCAAAGACGCATTATATATCGATAACTACAGAATTGTGAAAAGGCACATGGGACTCATATGCGCATAGGGGCAGCATAGGTGTCCAAAGACCAATAAAACCTAGGGGGCGGAAATATATTGATGAATGATTGAATTGTAACTTTCTTCACTCAACTCAAAATTACATCCTGTCTTCGATAGAAATGATCATAAAGTAGTTAAACACCATTATTAATGTGCTTTTGTTTATTTACTACAGTGTTGACAATTAATTTGAAGGATAATTATAGATATTTTTTTTGAAAATTTTCAAATTTTCTTTGAAATTTGACATTTTTACCAAAAATTTAGAATCCAAATAAATTTTCCAAACAATTTAATCTCAAGAATTTAAAAGTTGGAGTTCTTAGAAAAACTTTTCGGCGAAAACTTGAAACTTTTAATCGTATGTTCGCAATTCTTATAAAAAAAAACTTGCTCTAGAGCCCCCGATCGGTATTTTCTGAATTGTGCGGTGCATAGGAGTGAGTCTTTTCTATAATGTGGCAATTTTTCAGAGAGACTGAGTTTTTTTTGTTGAAATTATTCTAAATAAAAAGGACACCGTGTAAGGCGGTGTTCATTAATTACATAACGCAAAAAATGCTGTTTTTGACCCCCTCCTCCTCCCCGTATGTCACAAATCAGAACACTGTGACGTACTTCTCTATAAAAATTACTTCACACTGATAAATACCACCTCCCCCCTCCTCATTTATTTCTGAATTTTAAATTTAAAAGGTTACAAATATGTATTTTTTTTTAACAATTATGTTAAAATGCTTTTTTTTTAACCTTCGGAATTCAAAATTCAAAACGAAACGATTCTTTAACGATCTTCAATATAAGTTAAAATCTGTCCTAAGGCTTCTTAGTACCGTAAAACGGGGTAACTTTGATCACCGGGGTAAATTTGACCAACAATAAACTTTTCCACATTATCATCAATAACTCAGTCTATAGTTTGAATTTTTGAAAACTGTCTTCTACGTTTGAAAGCTTACTAATTGAGTATCAAATAGGCAAAATTTGGTTTGTATTTGAAATTTTTTCTGTCAGTAAAAATCTTATTTCAAAATCTTAAAATATCTATTTTTTCCAAGGCTCGCGAAAAACAGCTCTACTGATGATACCAAAACGCATTTAAGAGCAAACGGGTTGTTAAATGTGAAAGAACAACTCTTTTTCTTTGTATATGAACAGTTTTTTGTAGTCATTTAATGTTAAATTTTTGATATTTAAAAAATAAGGACATTTTCCAAGAGTAAGCCAGTATTGGACAAATGGATAGGAGCTCAATAAAATCGTTAAATTTGAAGAAAACATGAAATTGGAAATAGTGAGAAGGCCTAGGGGAATATGTGAAGGTAAAATTTCAATTGTATTTTGAAGCTCAAACTATTTAGCAAATATTGTAATTATTGCCCCTGAATGTAGGCAGCATCATAGTAATTTTTCGATTATTAATATTTTCAAAATAAAAAGTTAAAAATCAAGGTTAAATTGATAAATTTGCGTATGTAAATATCATAAGAAGTTTTGTATCCTTTATGATCAAAAAACTTCGTAAAACTGTCAGAATATAGACTGATCAATGTCACCCCAAAGCATCAAATTCTGAACAGAGACGAAAACGATTTTTAAATCAATTTTAAAGTGGTCTAATAAATTTCTGCATCCATGTTTTACGTTCATAGGAGTCCAGTACTGGTTTTAAAAATATAAAACATGCCAAATTCCTCTTAACAGAACAAATAATTGAAATATATTGAAAAAAGTGATCAATCTTACCCCGGATTACGGTACTCAAAAATGATAATTCTCTGTTAAAACTAATTGATTGTCTTCTTCCGAGTTGCCATTTGCTTGTATGAATAAAAAAAAACTCGAAGAAAAAAAACGTTACGTAACTATGAGCATTCCTACAACACAACTTCTGTGAATTCTTCAGCAATAAAAAAATTGGCTTCTAAAGGGTTAAATGCAATGTTTAGAAAGATTTTTTCGATTCGAAATGCTTTGCGTTTTGAAACAGTTTTTTGTGTTGGCACCCCAAAGGTCGTGACTTTAGATTGGCCGTCTCGGTCGCCTGATGTCAATCCAATTGGAAACGTTTAGGTTCAAACGAAGATTAAGCTAGAGTCTTCCGATCCTGCAATTCAGAACAGCTTGTCCGCCGGATTCACAAAATTCGAAGGTCGTTTTCAGAGGAAAGAGGAGTGTATTCGAAAAAAATGCAACACTTTGTTTTATAAATAAATTTTGAATGCATCGAATTGAATGAATTGAATTGATGAAATTTTCATTGAAGCTACCTAGTAATGTGATGTGTACGTGCGCAAAATTTGGTGACAATCTATCAAGTGATTTTTGAGATTGCGTCCAATACTGAAGTTCATTGACAAAATTTTTTGGGCAGGATCGAGAAAAGTCCCAGTGGGAGACATAAAACAGCTAAAAATCAACTATTCGACCGAAGTTCACATGGTAAATCATTAAAGAAGTGTTAGAGGACCCAATAAAGAGCTAAAATTTGAATAAAAGTGGAGATTGTTGATTCCGTGAAGTGAGAGGGATGTGAGAAAATTTTTCAAGCTCAATCCGAAAATATAAATGAGGAAGTGATGAAAAAGTCAACTTTTTCTACTGATTCGTCTAGCTGACTTATAAATACGCTTCAATTCATTTCTACAAGGTAGAAAAGCTGCCTACCGGTAAATTAAACAAAATACGATGGTCAAATCGTGCGCAAAATATTTGAACTGCTTGTGGAGAGATATTTTGAAAAATTTCGCAATGAACGGTCACCTGGCAGGTTACCAACCAGAAACTTTTCGTTGACAAGTCTCGCCTGTATTTCCCGGAAATAATCAAGAATAAAAAACGGAAAAAAATTATTGTCTAGTACTTGAGGAGACTTACGATCTGCGGAAACTGCAAATTACTCATTCTTTCATAACAATTGACAGGATGAATGGCTAAAATTAAAAAAAAAACTGCCTTCAAATGCAACCGTTTTCTCTGCAAGGCTCTTATTAGGTCCCACAAAGTTTATCTACTCTGTTTTAGTTGGACCTGGAAAAAGCTACACACAAAACTTTCGAGGCCGGAAATTAGCAAAATTTTGCTCAAATTTGACCAGCTAAAATCTTAGCAATAAATTTAGCAATTTTATCGAACTAAAATTTTAGCAAACAAGAGAAAAATTTAGCCGCCGCAATTTTTGCTCACTTTTCTAGCAAAAACCGAAAAAAAAGATCGCCCGGACCTGAAATTTCAAAATTTATGGTTTTTTCTCTGCAGATTTAGGGAAATGTTTGATTATTAAATATAACACTTATTTTTCATTCACTTTTAATTTATTTTTCACATTTTTCTTAAAAATTTTAACACTTCGTAGAACAGAAGTTCCGATCCTGGGGACGCACCTTCCGGCGAGCGGAATACAATGCCATTCTTACCAACGAATGCACTAAGTTGTGTGTCGGATGGAGCTCGTTGAATTTTCTGTCTCGGTAGAAAAATAATAAACAATTTTAAAATTAAGAAGTTGGAAAATCTGTATAATTTATAATTGACCCTACCTGTACGCTTCCGGCGTCGATTAGGCTAGTATATCGTAGTTGACTTAGCCACCTTTAGAACCACCAGAATCGAACTTTCGGAACCGCGCTCAATCCTGTCAGTTTGTTTTTCTCCTCCCAACACGCGGCGGCTGCTGTCTGTACACAAAGCGGCTAAAAAACCTTCGTTTTACTAAAATCGAGGAAGATAAACTGGAAAATTACTAAAATCAAGTGAATTTAGCTTTTTGCTAACTCGACGGTAAAAAAATATTTTTGCTAACGGAAAGTAACAGTGAAATTTTGCTAAGTGGAGCCCCGAAAGTTTTGTGTGTATTACACAAAATCACTGGTGGAGTGATAAAAATTCACGACCAAATTCAAAATCTTGAGTTATTTTGAAAGTCAAGCTTCAAGAAACAGCGAACGTAATCAAAAATTTCCTTGATTTAAAAAAGGTGGTTCATAGTATACATTATAGATGGCGCTAGTGTTGCCCAAAAATTAAAGTCGAAACATTTCCCTATCGGACTCTACCTCAAAAACAACTTGACAGAACACAAGAATTTGCTTATGTAAACATTATAACACCAGGTAACTACGATGAAAATTCCATCAATTTCCATCCATGCATTCAAATGTTATCCCGCATAATCAAATACCGTACACTGAATCTTCAATATCATTCAGTTCCGATTACCCTAATAGTGACTATCCGTTGTATCGTCCTTAAACAATCCAATTTTCAATACTATTTTATTCATAATGCGCCTTCGCTAGAAATGATCATTAAACTATTACTGAAAGATACAGTTTGTGATCTAAAAACGAATTAGTGGAATCAGATTTTTTGTCCTAGCTGTGTTTGCATAAGTCGCAAACAAAAGAAAAAAAATGGCGTGTTTGCGATTGCATCGATAATTTCTCGGTTGGAAAACTTCAATTTAGCCGGAAATTAGGACTGAAAGAACAAATATTTGCACCGGAAAAACAATGAAATTGGTTCTGACGGTGAGTTTCATATTTTGTAATGCATTCTAAGATAAACTAGAACTAATCAAAACAAAAATTATATTTTTTTAGGAGGTGGAAAAACCATTCAGGCGGCTGCTCAATCAACAGAAAAGCGGTAGTGAAAATTAAACCGTGCCTTCTATACCTCAATTTCGGAGGAATGACAACATCATCCACCTTGGCCGATGCGCTGTCCAATGTAGTCGTGCTGGACGAGTTGCCGTTGCCGACTCGACAAGCTTCCATCGAAGCGGAGCCTTGTTCCGTTCTGTTTCAGACCAGTTTCGAAACTACAATTTCGAGGATCGCAGAGTTCGTAACCGGAATTGTAAATTCATCAAGAACGACGAACTTTAATTTGGTAAGATTTTTTTAAATCTCAGTTCTCAAAGTTTGCTAAACAAAAATTTATTACTTCCAGAATCAACTTTGTACGAAGGAAAAAAAGATGCCTTTATGTATGCACCTGGCGGTGCTGCTCCCGAGCAAAACGCTGTCAAAATCAAACGACCAACCTAAACGGGTGAAAAGGTAAACAAACTTATTTTGTACTCCCAGCGGAAGGCAGTCGAAGCCTTTTCCGGGGAAGTTGAAATTCTGACTCCCGGTAAATTTACGAATCGCGTTTAAGAACGATAACAGTACCTACTAGCGAATAGCCCAATTCCTCAAATTAATGTTCGTGGGCAATCAGAATGAACCAACGAGAAAATCATCAGCTTATCTGGAGGTGGTGCTGTTCTTTAGTGATATGCGAATTCCCTAATTCCATGCAAGTGGCTGCTATCCAGCGCCCAAGTGATCGATCCCCAGGCGTATCTGATTCGTATCACCATTCGGAAGGACCACGTGAAGTACATCAACGAATTTTCCCGGCGGAATGTGAAAAGTACCTATTAGGCTGACTTTTGGAACGCTGACCAGAATCAGGACTGCTGAGTGGCTGGAAAATCCACACATCATTGACAATAGCCAGGTTTACATGAAAATAATGTTTCAAGATGAGTTGAAATTTCATCTTTGGAAGCCGTGACAATTCAAGGTATATTCCGAGTCTTAGACGGATAATTCTTTCCTTTTGCCCAATCATACTTGGTGGCTTGCTTGCCTTTTTTCCTTTGAATCCGCTGCTCAAAAAATGTCAGGAACCTTGGCAGGAAACAGACATCTGGGCCCAGAGAAGGCGAGCAAAACTAATTTTTGTTACACGACGTGAAAAGGAACAGTTTTTGAATAACATGACCGAGTACTACCAACGGAAAGACTTCTCCGAGGGCAAGGGATTCATATTTCGAATGTTTACGGATGCTTCACATCATGCCGGAGAGGATTTCTAAGAAAAGCCGGTTAATGGTCACCTTGCAGAAATGTTGGTAAATACTAATTTTTTTTATTGTATGATAAAATCACTGACCATAATTAAAGCATCTTTTTTTCTAGACGAAATTTACTGTTGCCCACAGTCTGGTCATGATTATCTAACGGACTTCAATCTGTACTACCATGTGCTGGAAAAAAAAGAACGGCCGAGGAATGCTCCAACTGCTGGCACATCTGTAAAAGTTACAAAACATGAGCTATACAATTTATAAGTTTTCCGTTTAGGATACGGAGGAAATTCAACCCAGTTAATGCAACGGGACGTCAAAGTTCATTCGTATCATACAGCGAAGAAAAACATGCCAGTTTTGACCATTGCTTTCGGAATATGTATTGATAAACCGGATGTGCGATTTGTTACTCTTCATGAGCAAAAGAAAGAAAACTCTTACCAGAAAAATGGTCTTTCCGGGCAAGATGCAAACGAGTCCGACTTCGATGTCCCAGGAGGCTTTTCCAATGTTTACTCGATATTGAAATACTGCATCAATGGGAAAATGTAAGTATGTATTCGAATTTTCTAAGCTTAGAAAAATTACTCCAATTCTATTTGTCTTTAACTTTGGTTGTCTTCTGATTACTTTCAGCTTGTCACTTTGCGGATGTTTGTGACGATAGTCGTCAACTGTGTAATTAATCCTTTACCGAGATGTGGATTATTTGCTGAAAATCAGCACCCGTTACCAGACTGTGTTGGTTATTCTGTGTCGCGTTTAATACAAATACAACTTATTAAAAATACAAATTATTACGACTGCCCTGACGACTCCGAAAAGAAACGACTGAGTATGCAGCAAAACTGAAAAACTACTTGAAAAGAAGAACTGATCAATGAAATCATGCTGTAAAAGAAGATACATTAAGATAACCAGGATGTTCTGTTTGCTCTAAATGGAAAGGAAAGAATGAAATTATATCAGGCGATGAGTGGTGAGTATCACAAATATTCCCTTAAGTCAAAATTTTATATTAAAATGTTTAGAATATTCATTGGGTGCTCCCCATGCTGAAAATCAAGCCTTTATTAAATCCTGCCATGTTGCCATATTAAAACTCATTTTATTCTACAGATCGTTTACCAAGCCCTTACTGTTTCGGCGGTTCTTTAAAAAGTTGGATCAAGTTTAGCTGATTGCAGTCAGGACAGTCACATGGGCCTGGATTTGTTGGTGTGCTGATAATTAGCGTTAACAAAATGAAGACGGGCTCGATCCAGAAAATAATTAATGAAATTCGCAAAAGACTTCTATGAGCCGTTGCAAAGAAGCGGTTCAGTACTCGGTGTGTGATGTAGCAGCACATAGATTGTGTGTTGGACAAGTCGTGCTTAAAGGAATGGCAGCCGAAGTTGGTGGCTTTGATTTGGGAGATGGTTTATCCACAGGTTTATCTGTTCGATCGGATGGGATGAACAAGCATGTACGATTCATGTTCGAAATGGCTCTGGTTAATGGAGCAGGAGCTAACAATGAGTCGTTTATCAAAATTTACATGAATGCATTGGCTAGTATCTAGGACCGAAGGATTTGCAGAACGCGCACATGCGCATATTTGGTTGAAAATAACGGATATTTCCACAGATTAAAGTTTGACCCAGTAGCGATCATCTGTCGAACTAATGACGATGGAGACGATTGGCCGGTTTCGTGTTAGGCAATGTCTATTGAGTAAATTGACTATTGTAATAAAATCTGAAAAAATACAAATATTTTACATGTCTATTATGAAATTTATTTATATTACTATTAATTACCAATCATACCACGAATCGTCCCGCCTAGATGATTTTTGTCTTTTTATTATTGTTAAAATATAAGTTCTATCGTCATCAGTTCCTTAAAAGATCATAAACTAAAGATTACACGTATCATATATTGCGGGTCATGGCCGTTTTGGAAAAGAAAAAAGCAAAAAAAATGAATGGTTACTCTACTTAACGACCCGTTCGCTGTATCGTAAAGTGCGTCCAAACGATTCCATTTCATGAAAAAAAGACTACCTTAATCGTACATTAATAATCCAAAACTATAAAGCTAATCTTTCGTGTGTCTTAGGAAGAAGATAATAGCAATCGTTATTTTATAATACTGACTCATGCGGGATTCACAAAACAGAGTTTTTTTTAATACACTTCTTATCCGCAAAATCTTGTCCAAAGTATGTCTCGAAGATGTCAAGGTATTATAAATGCTTGGGGTGATTGGACCTGCTATTAATGTATTTGCATTGAAGTTTTCGATAAAATTTATCAATAGTAGAAAGAATATCTGTAATGGGTGTTATAATTTTCTGGCAACAGTGACTATTTATTCTCTGTTATGCAACAGACTGAAGTTTTTGTTTAAATCAACCATTTTTCCAAAATTTTGAAACATATCAAGACTGACTCATAGCTAAATTTTTAAATAGTTTTTGTAAACATTGTACCTCAAAAAACTTAGATTTCAACTAAAACGAAAAGTAGATATTGTAGATGTACACTTTCGATTTTTTGTCTTTCTTTCCCAACCCCGCCTTTAGTCGGGGAATATGTTGAATCTTTTCTTCCTTACCTAGGGCCTAAATGCCAATCATTTTTTTTTAATTGAAAAATACATGGACTAAAGATTTCTAAGGTTACCAAT
The DNA here is from genome assembly GCF_029784155.1 of Uranotaenia lowii. Classification (NCBI taxonomy): domain Eukaryota; kingdom Metazoa; phylum Arthropoda; class Insecta; order Diptera; family Culicidae; genus Uranotaenia; species Uranotaenia lowii. The sequence goes on from NC_073693.1 coordinate 135,195,731, forward strand.
ATAATAATATTTCAAAAAAAAAATAGGGCCATTTTTCGTTTTATCGTGTTCTTAAGGTTCTCTTAGTTGTACTGCTGCTGTACAACTGCTTGTCAAACATTTATCATTGAGGTGAATTGTTAGATTAACATGTTTTGAAACATTCTGCGCAAAAAGAAAATTGAAATAATGATTAGCTTCGGTTTAATGTCGATTTTAATGAACTCCGTCTGAAGGTTAAATTGGGTTTTAAAAGTTTGAATTAAGAATAGGATGGACTGAAAGAGACTGAAACATAAAACAATTTTTTTTTCAGAAAAAAATAAATTTATTTTGTTTTTTTTTTATAATTTTTTATCTGCATATCTCTTCTGGTTTCGCTTTCATACATTGAAATAAAGTAATAGAAATACCATTCGTCAATTCCTTTTAAAATCTAGGATATTTTTACAAATTCAAAAGGTGTTTCTATTATTTAATTTAAATAAAAATGTTTAAAACAAAAAAAATAGCTAGAAAATTTAGTTTTGGCCCGCGGGCAAGTATCATTTCTAAAATTTGGCCCGCCGCACACAGGTGTACGTAGAAGAAAAAGTTGGCCAAAAAATTTTTTAGGTTTGAAGTCAATAAAAGCGTTTATTTTAAACATTAAACGATTTTTTACCGTTTCCTTATTTTTCATAATTTTCTTTTAGAAATTTTCTCACATTTATATGGCATGATAGATAATTCAGGTTAATTACGTTATAAAATTTAAAAAAAACCAAGAATTTTGTTATATGTTTTTAAAAGTAAAATAGTAATTGAAAATATTCGAAAAAGAACATATATTTCACATGACCTTAATTTAAAATAAACGATGCCGCAGGTGACTTTTTTGTGGAAAAAAACTATCACTATTTTTAAACTTTAAACTTGAAAATTTCAAAATTGCTCAAGTTTGCGCTATTTTTTTTCTTTTGCACATGAGTTTTGAAGTTATCAATTTTCAAATTATATCAATTATATATACCGGATTAAATTATATATATATACAAATTATATATACCGGATTCGTAGCGAACACCTGTTTTGCAGGACAGTCGTCCGGCATTCGCGCAACATGTCCCGCCCAGCGTATCCGGCCAGCTTTCACCACCTTCTGGATACTGGGTTCGCCGTAGAGTCACGCGAGCTCGTGGTTCATCCTTCGCCTCCACACTCCGTTCTCCTGTACGCCGCCAAAGATGGTTCTTAACACTCGTCGCTCGAATACTCCGAGTGTACGCAGGTCCTTCTCGAGCAATATCCAAGTCTCGTGCCCGTAGAGAACAACCGGTCTAATGAGCGTCGTATACAGGTTACACTTCATGCGAGGGCTAAGTCTTCTCGACCGCAGTTGCTTGTGGAGTCCATAGTAGGCACGACTTCCGTTGATAATTCGCCTCCGGATCTGCGGTCACCAGTGAGCCGAGATAGACAAAGTCTTCGACTATCTCCAGCATTTTTAGTCACTTATAAAGTTTTATTCAGAGATTGAATTAATCGCGCTGATTCAACGATTAGTCGAAAAATTCTATCTCATAAAAATATTAAAGTTTCGACAGCTACTACAGCTTATAAACAAATCAGATGTAAAAAAACGACCGGTACATGGTTCAAAATTTATTCAAGAATCAAATAAACATTGACATAAAAGTAACCAATGAAATTTAAATTTTTAGTTTTGGCCAAGTTTTTTGGTGAAGTACTCCTGTGTGCGCCGGTCTGAAACGCATATGAAATATTTTCAATACTCACCAATCAAGTAAGGTGAAATTTTCATAAGGATATAATTGTGAACCTATATTGATGATTTACAACTTATTTTTTGTCAGCTTTTTGTGAATAAGCGACAAGTTAGTACAGAAAATGTTTGAGATATTCATTGCAGAAACCAGAGTTGCAAGTTTTCAGATAATCATTTTATATTGATACTCACCGTGATGAGTATCAATCAAGCAGCACAATGAATTTCGTTGTGATGCTCCAAGCTTTCGATTTCAAACGAAATTCACTGAACATCACATCTAGAAAAATAATCAGAAATCCAGATTCCCATTAGAGAAATCTTCAGCTATATTCCCCACTTTTTCCCCTACTATTTTTTGACGACAGTTAAATTTGTAACGAATCCATGGAATATTTGAATGTATCATAGAATGTGATAAGCTTTTCACACTAGCGACACGCCAAGTTGAACGACTCCAAACGCTTCGATTTAAAAAAAATACGAAAGGGATGATTGGAGTTTATGGAGACTTTTTAATAACACTACACATAACATAACATAACACAACACTTTAGTTTTATAATATCATTTGCAAATACGGCGCTTTGGTACTAAACAATTTATAACATAATGTCATAGTCAAGACGACTTAAATGAAAAAAAAAAATAAATTTAGTCGTTGACGCTTTGTTGGTTTTCAAAATTAAAAGCAACAATATAATATGGGATTAAGAGCAATATTTCTAATCGATTTTCTGGCTATTTGAAATCAATTGTATATGCTTGGTTAGCTAAACATAGAATGCATTAATAAAAAAAATGGATATTTGATTTAAATCTCAAGGGCTGAAATTTTAACAAAGAAAAAGATCAAAACTCAGAATTTTTTTGGGTTCTTTTTACTGTATTTTCTCGGCTGTTGGCATAAAAAAAAACATATGTTGAACTGTATTATGGTCACTCATCAAATCTCATGCGGTCTCTTCTTCAGAGCATGTTGTGTACGAGTGAAGGATAACTAAATTTGGAAATATTAATAAAGATCATGTATTCAAAAAAAATATGCATCTATACATCCAGAATTAAAACCTACTTTTTTATATCAACTAAATGAAAAGTTTAATGATTGAAGCCGTTATGTCCGAGATAAGCTGTCCTTCGTTTCAAATTTTTTTTATTTCTCTTTTCAAACGAATTTTTTTTAACGTCCTTCGTCCTTGACATTCCTTTTCTGTTCCAAACTACTCATTGGTGGTGCATTTTTCTGCAGAATTTTTGACAGTAATAGTCACTGTAAAACTGTAAAAGATTCGGAAAAACCGTAGAGAAAACCAATTTTTGAAACCAACCTTAACATTCCCGATTTCACAAAGACCACTTCAAAATGATGTACTAGGCTGTGAATGATCAATAAACAGCCTAAACTAGCCATTTTACTAAAATTGAACAGTGTTTTTCCAAGGGTTTCACGAGTTTCTTTCAAAGGGCATTTTTAAACGTTCTTAAAAATCGTTAAAAAAAACCAGTTATGTAAATTAAAGAACAGTTCATTTCTGATGCATGTGTCTTAAAGCTCATAAGATAATAATAAAAAATTTGAAGTAAGGCCGCTTAACAAATGAAGCGATTTTTCAATTACTCTGAATGGTAGTAAAAAATATTTGATCAATCCTAATATTCAATGGCACATCATATGCTTTTTTCCATTTAAAATTCTATAAATCTTCTGGAAACGCTCTCAATAGAATAAGTGAATTTATCGGACATTAGATAGGCTGGTATGAATCATATCCTACTTTTTGGTGCGACGATAATGTTTTCTACTTCAGAAATTTCCCACAGGGAATTTCAAACATCACGCGAGTCGAGATAATATTTGAAAAAGATCTGTGAGCCGGCGCAAATAAAACCGGCTTTCGTTCTCTTGAAAAAGAAAATCTTTAAAATGCATTAAAAAATCATTAAAATGTCTTTTTTAAATTGTAATAAAAAATATTAACCATTAGGATAGAAGCTACAAACCACCGCTTTCATTTGAAAGGGAAAATTTAAATATTTCTTCTTTATTACTTTTTATTTGGTTGATAAATGCTTTTCACATGTGGTCGATTCCAGCTGGTTGCATAAGCTGGGATGCCATGCGTTTTAATTGGAATGGTTTTTTCGTTGGTTACAATCTTTTTTTTATTTTTATATTTTAAAAGTTAATTTGTTTGGAAGATTTAGAAACTATTTTCTTCATTATTAAAACTCTACATAGCTACTCATAAATTTCAACTTTGTTTTTAAGGTTGCCGCTACAAGTTAGGGACCATTCATATATTACGTAACGCTTTTAAGGGGGGGAGGGGGTGTAGCAGTTTGTTACGCTTTGTGGTATTTGATTAGAAATTTTGAGACGAATGTGTTACGTAGGGGGGAGGGGGGGTTGAAAATGCTCGAAAATTGCGTTACGTAATATTTGAACGGTCCCTTAAAGCAAAGCATAGCTCGAATGCTATAAATAAAATCATGAAACTTTTTTCTGCAAAATTGACAAAACACTTTCGGTAATTAAAAGATACTAAATTTGTAAGATAAGCCCAGTGGATCCTTATAATTTTAATTCTGAATTTTGGTGTTTCTCAGCTTAGTTGTCTTTGCGGTACTTTTTGTGTTAATATTTAGCTTTTAAGATTTTACTAATTTTTTATCTAGTTTCTTGTAATGTCCAGGAGATTTGAGATGTTTTTTCTGGCAAGCAGATTAAGCCATTGGGGGTTTTTTGAAGAATTTTTGGGGCTTGGGCATTTCAATGTTTGCGATTCTTTTCCATTATTGCAAAACTTTGCATTAACGTTTTTAAGAGATTTAAAAGTATATTTCTGTAGGAAATACAATTTCATAACTTGCATGTCTTTAATCGTCTGAATACGAGCGAGACTTATCAACATATTTCAGTGCTAAGTTTGGTCATAAAAACCTTCTGCTCATCCTGTAAAACTTTGATTAACCTAAGACAGAAATCAAATCAAATTCTTACAAGTAATGATAATACATTCTTCAGAAAGATGTTTTAAAATCAAAACTTTCGTTCACAATCAACGTTAATGTTTCACACTGAGATTCAAAAAGGGAGAACCTCACTCGAAAAAATCTTAATTAAATAGGATTTCGCAACTTTGCTATAGACAGAAATAAAAAAAACGAATTCTTATCATCAACCTGATTATACTGAGCTTTTAACAGTTTGTTCTCTATAAAAATGTTTAAAAAATGTATAACTGACCTTTAACATTCATCAAGTATAACTGACAGTTTTTAAAAAGTTGTGGTATGCTCAGCTTTTTCTGAACTATAAAACTTGTTTCATTGTTTCATTGTTCAAGAGCTTGCACAAATATTATTCCATGGCAACCTGCCCTCCAAAAAGTAGTTTTTCTGCTCGTGATTCTCAGGCTGAGGAGGCGTTGACATTCAAGACAAAAACCGCTTATGATACTCACGATGAGATTACCTAACATCACACTGAGATTCAAAAAGGGAAAATCTCACTCAAAAAAATCTCAATCTCATGAGATTTCGCAACCTTGGCAGAAACTAAGAAGGCTTTCATTTGAATCGTTCGAAATTCATAGTGTTTTTTTTTTATTTATAATTAAATATTTAATTAGTTTGTTGATGTTTTTTTTTCGAAAAATCTAACTTTTTACGGGCATTTTGATCTAGGTACAACAAAGGGTACCAGTCCAGTACCAAAAACAGTAGGTTCAAAGTACGAAATTTTGATCATCGTTATCTTTGTAGATCTATCAATAACGTTAAAACCAAATTTATAATCTCCCATTGAAACTTGCAGACAAGACCACTAACTGCGAAAAGGTTTGCTAAAACATAAAGACCCGTCCATTTATCAGTAAAATATGGATTAATATTAAAATACCGCTTAAAGGGACCAAAGTAAGGCAACTCACCCTACCTACGTTACTGAAATTTCCACACAACGTAACGTGTAAAAAAGCTAAAAATAAGTGTTCTTGATCGAATGAAAACTTTTTGTATCCTTATAAATTTGATGTTTCGATGAAAACCAGTTAATTACTTAATTATTTTTACAGTCAAGCGAAAGGATTTTTTCTTGCCATCGTTGGTTTTTCTTTTTTGAACAAACGAAAACTAACCATTCTCAGGTTGGGAATAGTCGGTAACATCTTGCATATTTTAGCTGAATCGATTTTTTGTTCCAGTTAAAGTTCAAGAGCAATCCTAGCCCGATTTCAGGCTCGAAAAAGGGTTATCTACATCAATCATCCGGCTGACATGCCACCCATATGCATTACGATACTTTTCACTCCAACTTTTCCCAAGGAGAAAGTCGAAGAAAGGCTCTGATCGTTGGTAAAATATATGCGGTTTCAACCAGGACAGCGAAAATACCCAAGTATCCAAACTTAGCGTTAGGTTTTATGCGGCCATTTATTCCACGCAAACGTCAAATTGACCGCTGCTGCCGAGTGCCGACAAACCTAAACCCAACATGCAAACGGCACATTTGAAAGCAAACCTCAAAAAAATATGAATATCCTTAAATTTTGCAACTGCATAACTTATGTGTATGGAAAAGTAGTTAGTTGAGGGGAAAACTGCACGTAACCGACATTGTTGTTTCCATCAATCTAATAAAGAAAAGCGCGGCACACGGCAGAAAAACCACACCTTCAATGTAGAGCCAACTTTTCGAAGAAAACAACCATCAGCTCCAAATAATTTAATTGCACGGATTAGATGCTACGGTTCGATTAGGAAAATTTATTGCCATACGAAGGAAATTCCTTCTGACTGACTGTAAATTTTACCGGTCTAGACTTGGGCGCTCATGACACGCTGAAAGTATCACAACAACCACAACACATGTGTGAACATGTAAATAGGAAAACTTTCAAAGAAAGTAAATTGGTTGAATTGTTCTTAAAATAATTTTCAATCAGCTTTATGAGGAGATACTAGACACCGAGAACTATCACTTTCTTCCATGTGGGAGGGTGTCATGGAAGTTTTAAAATATTTTCTATGAATTTTTTTAGGCTTCTGTGTATTTCTTTCGATTTTGTATGTAAGTCCCCCTCAATGAGATATAAGAGGTCTAATACAAACCTAATAAATCCCCACCTAATTTCTGCCACATGGTTGAATTTTAAACTCTAAAAAGAGATAATTCAATCTTTGGACAACGACTTTGTATTTAATTGACTTTTAATTGACAATAGAAAGCTTACTGAACTTGACCACCGCAGATAATCGTGAATGTAAAGGTCCATTGAAATCAGTAACCGCTACAGCTAGTATGAAGATCAAAGTTTCACATCGAATTGTCTGTGCAGGGAGCGCTTTAATTGTGATTTACCATCCAATGTATGACCGACCACACCCTGTCAACATCGTCTTTTATGGAAAACGAGAGCGATTTTGATGTTGATCCGACCGGCACCTCGCGTTGTGTCGCGTTATTTGAATACTTATGAATACCTACCATCTAAATAGTGAATAAAAGCCGCGACTAACCTTCTTTCGCGGGTGCAAATAGCCCTTTGAGTAAGCCGCCGTCAGGGCAGGTGAGAAGCTATATCTCCTACATATACCTACACATCAACGTTTACAATCCAATTAGGTAACAGCATGCAAATCAGAAGGTGGCGCGACATAAATGACATTAAATATTCACAGATTAATCAATCTCCTTCATGTTTATCGGTGTGACTTAAAAATCAAAGTTAAGTACACCTACCACATACTGATAACTATCACCTGGTTTCTTTGAAAAAGGCTAATGTTTTATTGAGAAACCAGACTGCGTTTAATCGATTCCAAATATTCTATGCATGGGACCAATTGATATATGCAGGATCTACTATGGATTGTAGCTTTCGGTGATAACTTTTTACCAATTTATCTATGAACTACAAAATCTGTCATCCACTGTAAATTTTTTGTTAACAAGATTTTACACTTGTTGTGAAGAAAATGAATAAAACGAAAACAAAAAAAAGAGTTGAGCTTCTTTTTTTTTCTTAAATTTTAATGACCATTTTCCTCAGCAATCGTCCATAATTATTTTCCGGATAAGAGGCCAACACTTCAAATGGATTAACAGTTTGATAATTGCTCATCATCCCCCATATCATGGTGGGTGTAAACGGTCATTGCTTTGGAATGGCTTTTAAACCATTTGCTTCAGCTCTTTTTTTTTAGAGTCGCTGACCAACCGAGAGATCATGCCAAAACGAAGCATTAGAAATGGCAAAAGATGATGAACAGTTTTCACTTACACGATTGTTGTTGATTTTTTATTTTTTGGCAAATGAATTGAACATTAAATATTTATATACAATTTATCATGCGATACGCAAATACTGGCGTTCTAAAAATTAATAATTTTCCGGTATTTGGAAATTTAACGTATATTTACAAAAGGGTTGTAAAATATTATCATCATCTTTAAACACGTTCCGTAATTTGTTGTTGATTGTTGTTGATAAGTCCTAAAACAGATCTGTGTAAAATTTTGCCCTAATCGGACAAGAATAACCGTAGCCAGATGTAGAACACGGGTTAGAAACCTTACAATGGTCCAGTGTTATGCGCCAACTGACGTTGCCGTTGTTCAGGAGAAAGAGCAGTTTTACAGTCAATTGAACAGCATGGCTGAGAAAATTCTAAAAGGTGACATTCAAATCCACTTAGGCGAACTTCAACGCAAAAATTGGCTCCGACAATCAGGACCTCGAGCGCACCATGGAGCGCCATGGTCTAGGAAAGATCTGCGAAAACGGGGAGCTGTTTGCAGAATTTTGTGGCAACAACATGGTGATCGATGGATCGCTCTTCTTCTATCGACCTGCACATAAAGTCACTTGGGTATCCCGAGATGGCCGAACAGAAAATCAAATTTACCACATCAGCCGAAAATAGAGAAGGATCCAAACATTGCATCTGACCATCACCAAGTCCTTGGCGAGATACGACTGAGAGTTGCGGGTGTCCAATGGCGCGAGTAGAAAATTGGATGTCGATACAACGTCCGCCGAGGTGAAAAGGGCATACGTTGAACAGAATCCCGATCCTCGGAACTGCCAACAGTCAGAACATTCGAAAAACATTGGTGTGGAATCAAGAATGCATTTATCACGACGAGCCATGGTACTCTCGTTAAAGCTTGTAGAGAAAGAAGTGAATGGATGTCAGATGAAACCTAAGATCGATGATCAGATAAAGGCGAAAGTCAGAATTGAGTACCGGATGAACCGGAAAGCAGCCGCTCGCTTACGATATGCGGAGCAGTTAAACGAGCTTGTAGAGAGCCGGACAAACTCCCTAGCCGAAGAGGGAGAAAGAGCTGCCTCCAATGAATGGAGATATCCGATTACTTTATGACATTTCTCGCCACAAGGACTAATGCTAGAATGTTGCTGAAAGACTGAGCAGGTTAGCTGTTGACAGATCGAACAGATCAGCTCAAACGATGGCATTTTGAACAACTCTTTCGAGTAACAAATAACGATGGCCAACAGAACCCGCAGCTCGAAGCGCCATCAGTAAGTCGCATTAATGGCGTCAACTCGGAAGCTCTCTCGCTGGCTGAAATAGAAGAGGCAGTTAAAGACATGAAACCCAACATAGCGCCTGGAAACGGTTGGATCCCTGCTGAAATGCTTAAAGTCGACCCTGCCTTGTCAGTACAAATGTGGCACCGTCTTTTCACTGACATCTGGGATACTGCAACATTCCCGGCTGACTGGATGCAGGGTATCCTCGTAAAGGTCCCGAAGAATGGAGACCTGGCCGAACACGTTAATCTGTACAACCCTCAAAGTTCTTCGCAAAGAGATCCTGAACAGGATCCAGGAGAAAATTAGCGCTACACTACGACGGCAACAAGCTGGATTTCGTTTCGGACGATCATGTGTGGACCACATCACAATGCTACCAATAATACTGCATCAAATCAACGAATTCCAAGACTCTCTTCTGCTACGTTGATTTCGATTAAGCATTCGACCGACTTAACCACAAAAACATCTGGGCTGCAGATAGTAGAGTAGAGGAGTCCCAGAGAAACTAGTCCATCTCATCGAAGCAAAGTTTTAAGCATTTTCGCGACGGTGTCTTGTCCTATCCCTCCCGGTAACATATTGTTTTAACTTCGTATTCACGTATTATTCAAGAAATATTTGTTATTTAGTTACTTCATACAAGTGGTATTGATAGTAGCCTCCGCTTTCCTGAGAGCTTTGAGAGTCTTCAAGAGGAAACTAGTATAATTTTGAAGAGTTTGGAAGGCGTCAGGGAGGTATGCTCATAAATTACGAATTAACTCGAATAACTCAGTGCACTAAAATGATTATGAGAAAGTAAAAAAGTAGGTATTTATGTTTATTTTGAGCTGGAAATTCATCGTATTTTAAAATCACTCACAAGATTTTTACAAAACTTCAATGTAGTATTTATTCGACTTTGTAGTCCAAAACGTCATTTGTCAGATTCGATTGGAACAAAGCAAAAAGGGAAACTCAAACTCAAAATAATTGAAATCTTGTTTGTAAAATAATCAAATCATATTGTAATCACACCATTATCAGGGTAATATTGGTAAAAAACTTCTACTATTTGTAATTCGAATTCTATTTTCGAAACTTTGTTCACCATAAAAAAAATATTCAGCTTGTAAAAATTGATTTTGAAAATATTAAAACTTTGCACTTTGCACTCTTAGATTTAGTAACGTATTTTTAATTAACGTGCAATGGTATATAAACAAATAGAAAGTGTTGGGCATTTAAACGCTGATCGCAAATTAATGAGCAATGTTTTTGTTAGAAAATTCAATTTATCTCCAAATTAGTGGCAAACAAGCTCCAATAAAGATAATTTGACGAGCAAGATGACTGATATAAAGTTTTCCTCAGATTGTGGAACTTTTTTATCTTTCAGTTTACCAAAAATTGAGAGAGAAAATAATTAAGAAAATCTAAAATTATCGGCCATAGTGGTCGTATATTTAAAGCCAGACTCTGCAATTAACATATTTAGTTAGGTAAAATTTATTAATAATTCTACTTGAACTTATTTGATACTTACATATTACGGAGAAGGGGAACTTTTATAAAAATATATTTTTTCATAGTAATTTTTAATATTTTTTTTTAATATATATAAAGAGGGAGCCCACCACACTCCCCCACACCAAAAGGCTCATTTGAGCCCCCTGGTAATGGACGCTACTGTTCTCAGCACGTCTGGCAGCAATTGAAAAAGAAAAATTAATACGCGAGCAAATTCTTTTCATGCTGAGAACACAAAAATTATTTAATTAATTGCGAGGAAATGTGATGAATATTATTTAAACTAATTTACACTATGAATCTCAATGGAAAAAGTTTCCTTTGAAGAGATTCATGTTGAAACAAAGTTAAACTAATTATACAATAAAACTATACTAAATTTAAAAAAAAACTAACACTTCAAGTAAAAATTATACAGAATTAACGCTACAAAGTGATAAATCTTTACACTAAAAGCTAGCTTTGTTCGACTTGTTTAACGACTTATTTTTTCTTTAAACATTTGAAGCAGTTTGTTTTTGAATATGGATCGACGATTAGTTTCTTTCAGATCATTGGGTAAGTTATTATATTTGGTTGGTCCGATGAAAGAAATTCTTTTCTGTCCTAAAGTTGTTAATGACCGACAGCGTTGTAAATAATTTAAATGACGAGTATTGTGTGTTCTTATCGCAGCTCTAAAGTTGATATTTTGGATGGTATTTGATGAGTGCATATTGTCAAAAACATACATGATAGTCTGGAGCACTGGAGGAGTAAATAAGTTTGGTTGGATGTAAAATAGGGAGATTGTAAATATTTTTTAGACATCTGTTTTGCAAGGATTGCAGCTTTTGTAAATGTGATTGAGATGCTCGACCCCAAACTGAGATAAGGTAGTGTAAAATTGAATGGATAAAAGCGTAATAGAATTTCAACAAGACATGTTGAGGCACAAAACGTCGTAGTCTCCAGAGGACACCACAAAGAGGAGAAATTCTTTTTTCTAGATTTTTAATAAATTTTGCTAGGGTCTCTATATTGTGGTAAGACTTTCCTGGCCGAGCGAAATATCATATACTTAGTTTTTGTGTAGTTTAATGATAGCAAATTGCTGTTAAAATATGCGGATAGTAATTTTAAATCATGCTCCATGTTATCGATTATGACATTCGGAGATTTTCCTGTATAGAAAAGTGCTGTGTCATCAGCGAAAAGCCTTGCAGTACCTAAAAGTGGAAGTTTACATAGATCATTAATATATAAAAGAAAGAGTAGTGGCCCTATATTGCTGCCTTGTGGGACGCCTACACTAATATTTCTGATTTCACTCTCTACTCCTTGAACAACTACATATTGTTTCCTATCCGAAAGATAACTGTGAATTATATCATTTGCTTTGCCCCTTATTCCATATTTATTTAATTTTTCCAGTAAGATGCCATGATTAAGCGTATCAAACGCCTTTTTCAGGTCCAAGAATAAAGCACCAACTATATTTTTGGAATCAATTTCTTTAATTATGAAATCCACAAGTTCAGAAATTGCAATAAGAGTATTTGAGCCTGCTCTAAACCCATATTGCATACTATATAGAACATTGTTACAATTGAGGAAATTTGTAATTCTATGTACTAGTAATTTCTCGAAAACTTTGCTAAATACACTGAGACTTGATATTGGTCGATAGTTGCTAACATCTTCTGGATCGCCTGATTTAAAAATAGGAGTCTGTTGCTTTTTCTTGTCTTCTATGTATTTCAAAAAGGTTGAATGACAATGATTATTTAAAAAATCCTTTTTATGAACGGCTTTCCAACTCATTTAATATAAATTTGATCAAATAGTAAATTTTAAACGATCATTAAAATTTTAAACTTTTAGATTAGGTATGAGCAAATTTTGAAAGTTTCGCAAAGAACAACACAAGAATATAACACGGAAAAGTTTTTTTTATATTATTTTTTAATATTATTATTGTGTTATCTTATTTTGATCGCCACGGAAATCTTATTTAATTTTAATCTGAGTTGGCATTTCGACAAATTTATAGAAATTGTTATAATTGGAGAGCGTAAGAAAATTTCATCTGAAATGCGAAAAGCTTAGGAAGGGTATTTTGTTATGAACAATTCCGTTCTGCAGAGTGATCTTTATGGGATGAATAAGCCCAGAAAGTTTAAAATCTCTAAAAACGTTATGTGTGAAGTCAAGGAAATCAAATTAAATTCATAACCCATGTATCGAGTCTGAATTGGAAGATATAAACTTGTCTGGTAGCTCGTTAAAAGTATATTAAACACCTGTAAATTTATGTTTTGATCAAATAAAGAAGAACTGGTAAAAATCTGTACTGAATCTCGAAAATCTTTATTTTCAAAACACGTTAAAAAATATTTGGCTAAACTTATACTTTAGGTAACCCACTGAAATTTGTTTAATTTTAAAACTAAAGAAAAAATTGTAGTGTGGCCCGCAAACATGTCTCAATACTAAAATTTGGCCCGCCTGTTGAAAATCTTGGCCACCCCTGGCCTAAACTATGAAAAATATTTCATCCGAAGACTGCATTCCGATTCGAGTTAAATAAAAGTTATATAGCTTCAAAAAATAGCTATCTTTTTTAAGGGTGATATCCATCACTATTAATGAGAGACACTGCTTCGAACATTTTGACGCAGCACTAACAGTGATGAATATGACTGTGAAAAAAGTTACAGTTACCCCATTTTCGAAATCTAATAACTTTTTTATCATAAGCCGAATTGAAAGGCAGTCTTCGGATGAATTATTTGTTATAGTTTAAGCTTTAAGAAAAACCGTTTTCAAAAGAAATCGGCCGAAGGGTACCAAAGATTTTTATGAAAACCTGGATTTTCATGTTCCTCCCGAACAAAATGTCTTCAAATCCCATACAAAATTTAGGCTCGTTGAGTGACCCCTTCCAGTGATCCGATCTGGCCCAAATTTGGCATGAGACCTTGTACTAGGCCTAGAATCAATTTAAGCTTCGAAGTCCGGTTTGGTTGCTCACTGGCATTGAATCTCTTGGCGATTTCATAGTTCAACTGCCCTGGATTTACCTTAATCGTTCTCAAAACCTTCAAATGCAGTTTTCGATCCTTAATTCCACTATGACGCTTGGTATGAACCTGCCGATCGATAGTATGCATCTCACGGAAACGTTTAAGAACGCTGCACACGGTCGATTTGACCATTTTTAACGATTTTTTAACCCGACCATGTCGGGTTGTACACGTAGGTTTTCAAAATTAATTTTCGCCTCGCGGCTTCCATCACGGATAACTTTTTTAAAACAAAACAAATCGAGATGAAATTTTTAGCACTGATAGAAGAAAACGTTTCAAAACAAAGTGCTGTCAAAACATTCCAGATCCGACAACTAGGAGTGCTGTGGTATAATAAACAGTGCGTCTAGATTTGAGATGATCCTTCAGGTAAGATATCGGACTGGCAAGCCAAGATGAGATGTTGCAGTGAGTTCGATTCTCACAAAACATTTTTGTATTTTTTTATGAGTTATCCAATAGGATAAAGATCATATAACATGTTTTTCTTGTTTCGCTTCGTTTTGCTTGGGAGCTTTAGTCTTCATGCCAATGAAGCTTTTCCAATCATATCATTTTTGGTACAGTACACTTTTCAACGCATTTTTGGCACAGAGATTTTCAAACATCTTCTATGCGTGTAGATGTATCAGATAGTTACCTTTGTGCGTATAGTGTTTTATTCAAAACTTGTTGAAGAAGGTCTTTTAACTCTTATCTAGGATTTGATAAATGTCATAAAAGAGCAAAGAAAACCTATATTTTGTACCAAATAGTTTGCTCTTCGGATTTTTGTATGGGACTTTACACTTAAAATATATAATATTACATAACACATTTAAAGGAAGGCACGAGAAAAAACCCTTGTCCAACTTACATCGTCATCCAGCGCCGAATTACGCTGCGTTCCAAGCCGAACCTTAGAGTACTGCTTAACGAGCGCCCGCCAAACGACGTAAGCCATCGCTGCTACGTTTTAAGCTAGCTCTGTCTGATTCCTCCTTCGTTCAAATCTGGGGCCCTCTTTCTGTTTTGGGGCCAATTGAGTATTCAAACAACAACCTTCTTCTGTTTTGCTGGAGCCTAATTTCTTCGACAACCGTTTAATTTTCACTTTATCTGAGCGTTAACCGGGCACACCGTTTTTCCACTACCCCAAAATGCTGCCTACCCTCACTTTGCTGGGTGTGCGTTCCAGAAAAACGTGGACGCCTCCTCACGCAGATCATTCATTCATAGGCATACGCGATAGAAGACACAGGGAAATCAGTGCGCTCAATGATGCGTGAGCTGGAACCGAAACAGAAATCAACGACGGAAGGCTCACTGCAGAAGATGAAGAAAAATACTCGCCAGTCGCTTTTCCTCATCACTGCCGGATTTTCACTGCGGGCTTCATTGATGCTAATTATTTTCCAATACTGCTGCCACTGCTGGTTGTATCAATGCGAGGGTACCTGTAGTGCCATTATCGCAAAACGCCCGTGCATTTTCCATTCATCTCGTGCGCGTTCCATACCGCTAGATGGCTCATTATTTCGGCACGCCAGAGCACTCCAAATTCAACTTGTAGCGCTTGTTGGATTCACTCACTTCACAAATTGCCGAATTATCGATGGATCTATTTTTTCTGTTGTTTTGTTTCAACGTTAAACTTGAGGTACAATGAAAAGGAAACTGAACAACTCACAACACCTTTATCGGTAACCTATATTTTCGGTCTCATCGAAAGCGAATTTTGCTTCCCTACGTTTGGGTTTGAACATGTTAAAGGAAATTCACTTATGGATGCAAAAACACAATGCAACTTATGATTAGCGCATCCCTAATTCGCAGCTTATCGCCTTAACACTCTATTCGGGCTCTATTGAGCAGGAAATTCGCATTCCGATAGCTTGTCGGCGGAAGACGCTCAATTAGTTTCCCCCCGATTTGGGCTTAAATCAATCAAATTCGACACCACTAACAACAGCTCCCCATCAACTGTATCACAACAAATCGATTCAAATCTTGATCCCATTCGGTTGTAATCACTTTTGCTGGTAGCAATTCTCATTTCGCACGCTTCTTTCACGCGCCATCCGTATACCAGTAAAATTTTTCGATAACGGTCAACTCTCGGCGTGAAACTGCGACCGCAATCGGCGTTCCACCTTTCGGCCTTCGCGCGCGCCTTTTTCAACCCAGAACTTTACCTCAATATTTCATCTTCAAGAAAAGCAGGCCACAGCTACCGTGCGTCCGAGAAGCCTTATCTCGAAACTACCGTAACTTCCAGAACTTATCTTAATCAGCCACCGATATTGTTGTCACTGGTTAATTCTGAGCTTTTTCCCGGTTCACGCCTCAAACCAACAAAAAAATAATTGTTTGCGCCTCAACAGTCTAGTCGTGAAAATTTGTACCGAAAATTGGATCCACAAAACCACAACAAACAAACGCTCTCCGTCCGACACGATGTTGATGGGTACACGGCAGGTTCCACACTGTCGGGGCCATACCTTCCGGACGGAACCGTTTCTCCCCACCCATTCAGTCAGTCCGGCAGTCAGTCTGTTGTACTCCTATTTACAACAACCCAGGTGTAGCTGTAAGTATCGAAAAAAAAATCAACAGCCATACTCAGCTATGCCGCTAGGTTGATTTGGATTTTTGTTTTGGTTTGGGCGTTCTGGATTGTACTTTTTTTTTGCATTTCATTAAACCCCCTTTTTGGGTGGCAAAGATGGGCTGGGGAAAAATTTCCAAGCCAATTTTCCTTTCCACACGCGTTCGTCGTTATCGTCTCGTCGGATCGACGTCTCGCGGACCAAGTCGATTATAGCCGTTTCAACGGATTTGTTCACATTGTTACGATACAAACGAAAAACTCAAAACAAAGTGTTTGCAATTAGGTGTGAATTTTTTTAGACGGTATTTCAAAAAAGGAACAACGAGAGATTTTATTATTAATTATAATTTGGTGCAAAAACATGATGTTACCGAAAATCATTGAAATCTCAAGTTGTCAAAAGGCTTGCTTTATCATTTAAGTATGTCTTATCTCAAAATCAAAATAAGTTGAATGACTTCCTTCGAACTGGTGAAGTTTTCAGACTGAAGCAATGCTCAATCCAATGATATTGCAATGATTTAGAACCGGTCTCGTTGTTTAAAAAAATATCTCCATTTCGATTCCCTCGATATTATAGAATTCCCGTGGTTAAAATCAGGGGAATCGAAATAAAAACATTTTAAAAAGTTTTAAATACTGAGACTGGGTTGAAATTGATCTTCTAACGCAGGGGTGAGTAACCATTTGAACCAACGGGCCAATTCGAATTTAAAATCCTTTCGATGGGCCGCACTCAAAATGTCCCGTACTAACAATTTGTAAAGCTTCATGGATAGTAGAGTGCCCCAAATGACCCAACTCTTGAAAAAGTTATGTGCTGCAGGCTAAAATTATTCCTAGGCCTAGTGCAAGATCTCATGCCAAATTTGAGCCAGATCGGATCACGGGAAAGGGTCGCTCAACGAACCTGAAGTTTGTATGGAATTTTGAGACACCCTTGAAAAAGTTTGCCCATTTTGGAAGCCTAATAACTTTTTTTATCTTAACTCTAATCGATTTGCAGTTTTCGGATGAAATATTTATCATAGATTGGGCTTTAAGAAAACCCGTTTTCAAAATAAATCGACCGACGGAAACCAAAGTTATTGAGAAAAACTAGTAGTAGGCCTAGGATCAATTTTAGCCTGCAGCGCATAACATTTTACATTACAGTAAAATTTTCTTCTCTTCGATGGAACAGTTGGATAGGATCTGTCTAAGACTGTTCCCAATACCGGACTCGTTCCTAGCTTGTTGGTAGCAAGGGCAGTTTAGAAGTACATGTTTTATGCTGAGTTGGACCTGGCAAGCAACACACATAGGAGGGTCATCCCTGGCCATCAGGTATCCGTGGGTCAACCTGGTGTGACCTATACGAAGCCGTGTCAGTATTCGCCTTTCTCGAAAAGATGCTCGGTCGATCCATGCTTCAGTAGTATTTTTTACTTCTCTCAATTTATTCTCAATTTATAATGTTTCAGGTCTGGGACCATGCTAATGTGATGTGTCGTTTTACCCATTTCAAAGCGTCAGGGGAGGGAATCGTTTGGTTTTGGGGATCGAGTTGACTACCAGCTGCCGCAAGGTGGTCCGCTCGTTCATTGCCGGCAATTTTTGAGTGTCCAGGAATCCAGCACAGCGTTATACCCTTTTGGATGGCGACTTCTGACAGAGTAACTATCCATGGATGTTTGATGTTTCCCACAGAAACCGCTTTCAAGACACTGGCTGAATCCGAGAAGATCACGGATCGCGTAGTTGGGCAATAATTTTGGGCAGCTGACAGTAGAGCGAATGCTTCAGAGCTAAAGACCGAGCAGATCGATGGCAGAGGAAGTGAGACATTTATGTTCTCGCTCGTAATACCACAGCCTACTCTCCCATCGAGCGTTTTCGATCCATCGGTGTACAACTTTGGGACGTCTTTGTATTTCCTTTCGGTAAGATGGTAGAAATGGGGCAGTACATAGGACGGATTAGTGCCAGCCTTTATTTTGGAAAGCAGAGACAGGTCTACTTTGGGAGTGGACGCATTCCATTTTTGCAACCTTGGGTCGTATCGAGGACAGATGGCAGGTATTGAGGCGTGGATTCTGTTTAAAAACATTTGTGCACGATGAACCATAGGTACTTCCTGATTCCGATTCAACGATAACCATCTGATAGCCTTGATAGAAAGAGCTTTTGTAAGAATGTATTCAAACCGTAACTGCCCACTTTCCGCCATCAGTGATGGAATAGGGCTACTCTTGAAACAACCGCTTATGTAACGGATTGCCTGGTTGTATAAAGGTTCCAGTTTTTCTGGTGTTTTTTCGGGCCCTCGGCTAAAAAATCCGACTCCATGGAGAATTGTAGGTAGCAACCATCCGTGGACAAAAAGATGTAATGATGACCGAGATCCCGCCCAGTTCGAGCAGCAGAGTTTTTTGAGGATATTCAGCTTTCTTTTAGCGGTGTTTCGGACGTAGTTGATGTGTTTTGTGAAACGAAGTTGGTCGTCGATCCAGACCCCAAGAATTCGGGCTGACCGAACTATGGGAATGTTCTTGTTCTGCATTTTCAACGGAGGGATCTTATGCAATCTTTTTCTATTAGGACCTAGATGCATCAGTTTGGATTTTTCCGGTGCAAAGGTGAATCCAACTGTAGGAGCCCAAGTGGAAATCTTGTCGACGGCTAGTTGAAGCTTTTTTCGAGCAATGCGGGAGTAGGGAGAAGATGATATTAAGATGAGGCCAATATTTCGGTATCTT
This sequence comes from Uranotaenia lowii, assembly GCF_029784155.1. Taxonomy (NCBI): domain Eukaryota; kingdom Metazoa; phylum Arthropoda; class Insecta; order Diptera; family Culicidae; genus Uranotaenia; species Uranotaenia lowii. The sequence goes on from NC_073693.1 coordinate 135,214,954, forward strand.
CAGGCACAATCCTAAAAGCGGATTGTAAGCCGATCAGGAAAAGCGTTGGAGCGATCACCGAACCTTGAGGTACTCCGTCATGTATGACTCGGAGTGATGAGTATTTACCGTCTATGAATACTCTCGCTGTCCTGTTTGTTAAGAAACTTTGTATATAGTTTCCCATTCTACCCACAATCCCCCATTCTCTGATCGAAGAGAGAATTTTGTAGCGGCTTACTCGATCGAAAGCTTTCGATAGATCTAGGGATAAACACTCTACATGGCGGTTATTTGACAGGGCATTTTCCAGTATGTTTTCTAATGTTGTTAAGTGATCGTCGGTAGCCAGACCAGGACGAAAACCAAATTGTCGATGGTCAAAGCGATTTTCCTTCTCGAGGATAGAAACTAATCTTCGTTTAACCATACGCTCAAGGATTTTGCCCATGCAGTCGAGGAGTGTAATGGGACGATAGCTGTTCAGATGGTGTAAGTCCTGGTGTGGTTTGGGAATGGGTATTACAAGTCCTTGTTTCCATTGGTTGGGAATATCTCCAGTATGCCAGATCTCATTAAGGATGTTGAGGAAAATAGCTCTCCCTATGGGTGGAAGATTTCTAAGCAAAGGATACCCGATTTCATCCATTCCAGCAGAGTTTTCCTTTCCTTTTTCAAGGGCCTTATCCAGTTCTTTTTTGCTGAAATCAGTGTTATAGTCAAGGTGTAGGTTGGTGGAGAAGTCTATTGTAGTATGTTGAGAGTTGTGATCCGAGGAGGAGATGGAAGAGAAAAAATGGCAAAAGGAGTCCGCAAGTATTGCAGGATTATTGGTATATTGTTGGTTGAGGAGAAGATGGAATTGACTGGTCCTATTTACACCATTTAGACGTTTGATATTTTCCCATAGTTTGGAAGAGGGGGTGGATGGGTTAATTTCTTCCAAAAACTGTATCCAGCAATCCTGTTTGGCTTTTTGACAACGGAACGGGCTGCCGAACGTGCTGCCTTAAACTCCAGAAGGGCAGTTTCTTTGCGTGGATCGTCGTTGTCCAGACGTTTGAGAAATCTCTTTTTTTTTCGACGAAGTTTGATCGCTTTTCGGACTTCCGAGTTCCACCAGGGGACCGAAGGTCTACCGGGGACTCCGGTGGTTCTAGGAATATGCTTTCGGGCTGTGTCAGTGATTAGTTTGGAAAAATGTTCAGTGTTGTGCGGGGTTTCTCTTTGCAGACTTTGTTCGAGGTCTATTTGGTATCCAACCCAATCGGCGCCATCATATTTCCACCGAGGTCTGATGATGGAACCGGGAGTCGAGTGTTCCAGGAATATCGAAATAGGGAAATGATCACTGCCAAAGCAGTCATCCAGGACTTTCCAATTGAATTTAGAGCCCATATTCCAGGAAACAATGCTAAGATCTATAGCAGATGTGTTACCGGTTACGGGGCAGACTCGTGTGGGGAGAGAGTTGTTGAGGATGGTCAAATTTTTATTCATTACTAGGTCTTCAAGTAACGATTCTTTTCTGTCGGTGTGAGAACAACCCCATTCTGTAGAGTGCGCATTGAAGTCACCCAGAAGGAGGACAGGTGCAGGTACTTGACTCAATATATCTTCTAATTGGTTTCTGAATTCTTGATATGACACTTTGGGGGAGATATAGAGTGAAACGATTGAAATCTCGATAGGAGAGTTAAGGCGGATGGCAACTACGTTCAGTGATGAATTGATGGGTAGGTGTGCAAAAGGGTACCCAATTTTGATTGCAATTCCAGCGCCTTGTAGGCCCGGTTGGTGATGAAGATTTAGATGATATCCTTTTATGTAGGTTGATGGAATGGCGTGTGATGGCGCTTAAGTTTCTTACAAAGCTATTATAATTGGGGAGTACTGGGTGGTAATTATTTGAAGCTCTGATAAGCGTGCCCTTAGGCCATAGAGATTCCATTGAATTGCAAAGCATATTTTGTTCTTTTGGGTAGAAAAATTAACCGGTCTATTATTGTTGGGACTGTTGTTGTTAATCGATGAACTTATATTGTATGTATTGTTGAAGTTGAAAGCCATGATTAGGTGGAATTAATTGGAACGGACTTACCGGTCTGTTGTTGAATGGGGGATTGGGTGATGCAAGGTTTGGATGGGCCTGGTTTGAAGTCGGATTCGCGGCACTGTTTCTTCGGAGTTGAATTTCTTTTGGCTGGTTGGTCATCTTTGGACCTATGGTTACGTCGGCTGCGTTTGGTTGTTTTGGAGTCTTGGCTGCTGCAGGTGATGGTAGTGGTTTCTGAGTTGTCAGTTTCTGTTTCTGTTGTGGATTCCTGTTCTGGTACGGCTAAAAGTTGTTGCAGTTGCGTTGTGAGTTTAAGAATTCGTTGTTCAAGTTGTAGAATTCTTAGGTCTTTTGCGTTTTCTTCTTCTGCTGGACTTTTGAGACGTTGCTGGATAGTACTAGTAGTTTGGCCAACATTTTGGCGTTTCCGGAATTCTTTGACCGCTGCCCCTTGTGGTATTCCCAAATCTACACGGATCTTGACTATTTCCTGTTCCTCTTTCTGAACTGGACAGGACCGGCTCATAGTAGGGTGGGGCCCATCACAGTTCAGACAGTGTGGTTCTTTGGAGCAATCTTTGTGGGAAGAAGATTCCCCACAGTTCAAGCATTCCACAGCTTGTTGGCATCTCAGCTTCGAATGACCAATCTTTCCGCAGTTCAGGCAGATAAGTGGTCTCGGGTACTACGGTCGGGTAGGAGTGCGAATGTACCCGAAGTAGATGAACCCTGGTGCTACAGTTCCTTTTATGGTCAGGACCATGGAATTTGTGGGAATGGATTTACCGTCGATCTTCTTAATGAAACGATACACTTTAGTGACGCCCTGGTCGGCCAGGTTTTCCGGGATTTCCTCGTCTGAAAGTCCGACGGCCTCACGACAGGAAACCACACGTTGGCATGTGTTGAGGGTTGGGTAGGGTGCGATGACAATTTTCGTTCCGTCGATCAGTTCCGTTAATCCTTGCAAGTTATTGGCCTGTTCAATGCTTCTGATTTTCAGCAGATAAGCTTCTCCGTTGTTAATGGGGTTTGCTCCGTAAATCCGCCCGACAACTCGGTCGATGGATTTAGAAACAACAAAAGGGTTGCTGGGTAGTTTGTTGTTTTCTTGAGCACTTAGGATCAGGAACTGAACTTCGCCGTGCAATCCTTTGGGATCCATCCAGGTGGGAAGAGAGCGTCCATAATTTTGTTTGGTTGTGGGGGTTTTGTGGCCCCAAGGTGGATTGGGATCCACCATCCTTGAACTTGGTATCCACAAAATTCGGTTGTATTCCTTTTCTATCGGCACAGAAGAAATCGGTACTACAAATAAGGTGTGATTTAGATGTCCGTGATAGTGACACTAGACAAGATACAATCGAGCGAGTAGGAGCGAAACTTAAAAAACGTCCGGACGCGATGACCGACGCCGAGAGAATGATAACATTTTACAGGTTTTGAATTTCCCATACAAATTTGGGGCAGTCTAATGGATTGTTATAGAGAAGTATCAAAATAAAACGTAGTTCAAAAGGAATAAAAACTAAAAAAAAATTGTAAAAAAAAACAAAGTCGTGTATTATTTATTTGGAACTAGCTGACCCGGTGGGCTTTGCTTGTATAAATAAATGAAATTTCTAAAAATTGTTTAATTTTTTTGGTTTTTTTTTGTAAAGATCACATTGAATTTATTTCACCATTAATCAGAAACAACCATTTTAAAATGGGAACTGATGATGTTTCGAATTGCAATACAATGATGATTCCATCTTAGGGGCCGTTCACATACCACGTGGACAACTAAGAGGGACGGGGGGTATATGGAAATGTCCACGCTTGTCCACGGAGAGGGGGGTAGGGGTTTGGGTCATGTCCACGTGGACATACTTACTTCCAAAATATTTTCTAAAGGTGAATAAATATTGAAATGTTCAAATCAAAATCTTAAAATTTCCACTTTTCAGTTTGAGTGTAAATAATTAGTAGCCACTTAAAAGCAAGTGATAAATATGATAATAAGGAAATTTAATTTTTTTTAAATTAATTTATATCAGCAAATGCCTATTTGTTTTATTCAAACTCAGCCATTTCAATAACAAAAAGGTAAAGTGTTTTCTAACTGTCAAATCAGTAAAAAAAAACACAAAGTCAAATCTGTCCACGTGGACATCCGTGGGTAGGGGTTTTCCAAATGTCCACGCTTGTCCACGGATGGGGAGGAGGGGGCCAAAAATCTCATTTTTCTGTCCACGTGGTATCTGAATGGCCCCTTATTCAGCGAATCAAGATCTTAAATATGTTTTTCAAGATTTGAAATTTTTACTGTTCTTTTGTATGTTTCGTGTTTTTTTTATTATGTCAAAATATATGTTTTGTTGGTTAGGATTCTACACCCTCTCCCTCTTCCAAAGCTAGGAGGGTTAAGCATCTGAATAACATCACATGCCACATTTGGCTCCCTTTGTTCGATTAGTTTTAGAGTTATGCCAAACAAAATATTTAAAAAAAAACTTGTCTCCTTTCCTTCTTAAAAAGGGAGAGTCTCAAATTATTCGTACGCATACAACCTCTCTTGTAGAAGATGGTCCCCTGGAATCTGTAATTGATAAGTTCTCTACTAATGCTAAAAAAATTTGTATGGCAGGGCACCCCTTTCTCCTTCCCATCCTTCACTACTTGAAGGAGGTAGCATTTCTGATATAAGGTTGTCAGATTGCTGGTTTTATCCGGGTTTGGCCGGAAATTTAATACAAAATTTGAAAAAAAAACTACAAAACTACAAATAATCATGAAAGGTTTTTTGAAAGTGATTTTAAAACTGCAGATGAGTTATGATTTAAAAAAAAAATCTCTTGATTAGTGATGGGTAATTTCTGGGTTTTGATAAAATTTTCCTGGATATTGCCCGGATTTTTAGTTGACAATTTTGAAATCAAAATCCCGGATTCTGCAGATTTTTAAGATAAAATAGCCCGGATTTGTCCATCCTGGTTACGTACCTAAAAACCCTTTCATGAAATTTGGTTTCATTAGTTGATAATTTCTGAAGCGATACAACAAACCATTATATGAGACCCCCTTCTTCTCTCTCCTCTCCTTCCTGCAAGGCTGAAGGGTTTATAACAATCTTAGAAACATATCTCGTACCAATATACTTCCCATGCCAAATTTGATTCCATTTGCTGAATGAATTCTCAAGTTATGCCAACAAAACTGTATTGTGCCCCCCCCCCCCCCTCCCCCTTTTCTTATGCACTCCTTGGAAGAAAAGTGGTCTAAAGTTATGCAAAATGTAAAGGAGCCACTTCCTGTTTCCTATCTCCCCACTGGAACGGGAGAGGGACACCAAAGATTCAAGAATACATTTATCGTACTCTAATACCATCCCATCCCAAACTTCGTTTCATTTGATCGATTTGTTCTTCAGTTAAATAAAAAAATGTATGGAAGCACTCCCCTCGGCTCTCTCAATTCCCCATTGGAATAAATAATTCTAAAAACATTTCTCGTACACAAATACCCTTCCACGCCAAATTTGGTTCCATTTGCTCGATTAATTCTCCAGTTATGCAAAATATTGTTAAGGATCCGATTTCCTTTTTCATATCTCCCCACTGCACTGCATTTTTTTAATTAATTCAGAAAATTGAGTGTAAAACAGCTATAACTCCATTTTCCAATCCGTGGGGTGGCTCAAACAGGCTTCGTTGGATTCCTTGGGAAAAATCACACAAGATACGTCCTATTTGGTTCAAATTTTTGAAGATGCTTTTTTTAGTTAATAGAAATAGGTAGAGAAATTGAGGGTTAAAAACAGCCTTCATTCGATTTCTCGGAGAAAATCACACAAGATAAATTTTATTCAATTTACTTGATTAGCTGTGAACCTATGAATCTGTGATCTTGATTTCTATAATCCTAAAACTGTAAGCAGTAATCTGAGTGTATCGCCTTTGGAAGGGTTTTCAATTCTACCACCATATTCTAAAGCTTATATATTACTTAGATAATATGGATTGCTTATGAAATGAATTTGCGGCTTTATCGGTGAGGGTTAAAGAGTTGAAATGAAAGACGGATAGAAGAACAGAAGAAAATTCTAAGGTGGTGAAAAGAGCGAAGAGCATTTGAAATAGAAGCTTGACCACATGCTAAATTCCTTGTCCCGCATCAATCAACTGTATTGAAGAAGTAGTACCCAATAGAGAAGGCACTACATTTTTTGATACAGTTAATTATGGATGGTTCGACCGCCATGTGAGTGTCCACATGTGCCGAACGGACAAAAAATTTAGCATGTGGTTGCTCTGTTAAGTCTTCTATTGTGCGATATCGTTCCATCGATGGCTAGGTAGATTTCTTATTTTCGTTTTATGCGGATGTTCCAACTGGATTGAGTTGTCGCATACGGTCAACGGTCAGAAATCTTGGCCTAACTATTTTCGATTATCGGAACGATGTTTTATTGTAATTGATTTTTATATCCGAATTATTTTTATTATTTTAAGAGGAGAAATCACCGTGAATTTGTTTTATGAAATGAATTTGCGGCTTTATGTGCCGAACGGACAAAAAATTTTTTTTTAGCATGTGGTTGCTCTGTTAAGTCTTCTATTGTGCGATATCGTTCCATCGATGGCTAGGTAGATTTCTTATTTTCGTTTTGTGCGGCACATGTGCACATGTGCACACTCACATGGCGGTCGAACCATCCATAATTAACTGTATCGAAAAATGTAGTGCCTTCTCTATTGGGTACTACTTCTTCAATACAGTTAATTGATGCGGGACAAAGAATTTAGCATGTGGTCGGTCAAGCTTCTATTTCAAATGCTCTTCGCTCTTTTCACCACCTTAGAATTTTCTTCTGTTCTTCTATCCGTCTTTCATTTCAACTCTTTAACCCTCACCGATAAAGCCGCAAATTCATTTCATAAAACAAATTCACGGTGATTTCTCCTCTTAAAATAATGGATTGCTTATTTTAAAGTAAAAATAAATAATTCATCAATGTTTGACATGATTTTTCTCTTAAATTTCTGAAAATAGTCGTCCCAAACTTCATCAGTCAAATCATATTCTGCTTTTAATTTTAAGCCGTGTTTGTTCTCCCGGTCCACTTTCATGTTTTTTTTTCAAATTTTAAAGCGAAGGTTGAATAAAAGGAAAAAAATTCATCTGAATAATAAAAAAAACTCCAGTATTATGTTTCGCCTATAAACATTGCACTTTTGCCCTTTAAAATAACACAAGAAATGCCAAAAAAAGTTAACCTGAAGGGGCAAATTATTGACATGTTGATTTTTTTGGTTCAGTATGACTTAGTGAAGTGTTTTATAACAATCTATCGAAGGAAAAATCGAAAAAATGACCGATTTGGCCGCACAAGGACGCTTCGAGAGCCGCATGCGGCTCGCGGACCTTGCGTTGCTTAACTCTGTTCCAACTTTTCCTTATTGATTCCACAATGTTACAAAACCTAGTAAAATCGGATTTTTGATAAAATGATATTTTTCATTTTCACCTGAGGGTGATCCAAAAAAAGGGAAATGCCTTGGAATCAAATTTTGGGGGCAGATTTTTTCCTTGGCCTGCTGAAAAAATCGACATCACCTCAAACAAGTAGTCATCAACTTATGCAACAAATTTCAGCTCATTTGTTCAACACTTTGTGGTCACTTAATGACGTTAAAATTTGAAAGAAAATGTGACATAATTTGTTCTATGTAGCTCAACTGCAAAATCCATATTTTTTCTTTAATTTTCATACGCATACATTAGGCTAGCAATGACCATATACAATTATTAGATTGGCCCAAAAGACTGAGACTGAGATATTTTAAAATTTTTTTATCGATAAACCGCTCGACTTTTCATGCATTTTTAACACATTGCGTACCGAATACAAGATATCTCGTTTTTTCGCCAGTATGCTACACTAAGCACTAAGCAGTATAACTCAAAAGATATGATTCTAATAGAGAAAATTTTTACATTTAATAGAATAGAGAAAATTTATTCTACGAAATTTAAAACAACACTTTCAGTAACTGAAAGGTATTAAATGTGTACAATTCCCCCCCCCCCTCCCCTTTCCGTGATTTATGAGGGTCAAGAAACAGAAACTTTGAGCGCTTTGAGGCACCACTAAATCAACTCCGATTGGGCTGAAATTTGGCAGCGGTCGCTTTTGGAGTCATCTACGAAATGTATATGGTCGGTTTGCTAAACTCGACATAACCCATTTGGCTGCCACTCTAACATACACTGACTGTTCTAATAGTTTAGTTTTCTTATTCTAGACGTATTAACGCACATTTCCAGAAAAAGATCGGTGGTCACAAATCTTTGCGAGTTCACCACTCGCGTATTAGATTAGATGGTCAAGGGATTCCAAGTGGACTGCATCTACACCGACATGTCGAAGGCCTTTGATGTAGCAGGAATCAACGAAATTTTGGATGCATCAGCGCGAATCGGTATTGGAGGTAACATCCTACCTTGGATCGAGTCTTATTTGGTGAATAGACAACAGTACGTGTCTGTAAATTCTGTGTGCTCGGCACCATTTGAAACGTCTTCCGGAGTGCCTCAAGGCAGTCACTTGGGACCTTTGCTTTTCATTCTTCTTATGAATAATTTGCCGGACTCCCTTTCGGATGCTTTCGTTTTGATTTACGCAGATGATGTGTTTTGCCAGTAAAAAGAATAGAAGATTGTAGAAAACTTCAGAATGATTTGATTGTGTTCTCTGAGTATATAATCAGAACCAAGCTGAAAGTAAACAATTCAAAATGCGCAGCAATATCTTTTACACGAAGCAGTACATCAATCCAGTTTACGTATTCCCTAAGTGGCGAAAGTATTGCAAGAGTAACCTGTATTAAGGATTTAGGCATCAAATTGGATTCTGGATTGAGTTTCAGGGATCACATCAGCAGTGTAGTAGCAGATGGGCTCGCTTTGTTCGGAGTCGTGAGACGTTTCGCTGGAGAATTGAAGGACCCATACACCATCAAAAGCTTATACGTTAGCTTAGTGCGATCGAGGTTCGATTTTGCGAGTACAGTTTGGAGGCCCATGTACCAAACACACATAAACCGAATGGAAGCTGTTCAGAAGCGTTTCGTCAAATTTGCAGTGAGGAATCTTGCCTGGGGAGAGAGTTTACCGGAATATGAACATTTATGTTACCTGCTAGATTTGGACCTATTAGAAAGTCGGCACCGCATAAATGATTTAACCTTTTTTCTTAAGGTAGATAGAGGCATGGTGGACTCAACGTTTTTATGTTCCCGCTTGACAGCGAACACAAGCACTTTGACATTAAGGCGACGCAGGCGTTATGCGCTTGACCATTGCAGGACGAATTACAGCCGCAACGAACCAGCTTTCCGTTTTATTAGGGAGGTGAATAATATTAACAGTGTAATAGATCTCAATTTAAGCATCCCGACAATCAAGAAGCTCTATATGTTATATTTAAGAAATCAACTCTATGTAAGATAATTTTAAGTAGTTCGGATGACGGGCTCGGCCCATATATCCTTAATAAATAAACAATTTCCTTCGAAGATCGTAAGGTTATACGAGTTACGAAAAAAAGTTATTAAGGATGGAAGAAAGGTAGGAAGGTCCATCTCAAGAGTGTCATTTCCATACAAAGTCTAAAGACGCTGTGCGACTTTTTAATGTTAACCAAATAAGCTAAAATTTGGCATGGGGTCATCAGGTGTGATTGAAAAAAAATATCACTTCTTGTTTGGAGCTAGTTTTTTGCATTAAGATATTTAGAGAAAATTCACTGGTGTTGGGAGAAAGTGGTAGAAATTTTGTCATAGTAATATATCTATCACATACGGCTAAAATAGAAACAGTGCTGTAAAAAAAATACAACGCCCAAAGATCTTGAAAACATTTTTGCATGGTGAAATTTTCAAAATGTCAAAAATTCTACCACTTTTTCCCAACACCAGTGAACTTGCTTTTAGGGAAAGGCCACATGTATGTTATAACATAACATCAAACGGTTGCTAGACCAAATTGAAATTAATAAGATAAACGCAAACACATATGGATCTCAATAAAACTTGATGTTTCCTCGAAGAGATTCTATTAAGTTAATACTAGGCGTTCATCTTTCGAGGGTATGATGGCTAGCATCTTACTAAGAATAAAACCAGCAACCTATAGAAAGATTCCGATCTCATGACCGTTGGCTTAGGAGATTTGATCGCCATCACCTAAGCCAAGGGCGGCGGAATATAATTTGTATTTGTATGAAATAACCTTATAGATTATCCATCAGAGAAGATTGATATTCGAAGATGTTTGAACTTTTCAAGTCCAGAAATCTGAAGAATTTCGTTTTAAACAAAAACACATTCCTGAATTTTCGCAGGATTTAAAAAAAAAAATTTCGAGTGAATCTCAATTAGAAGTTTTTTGTAAAAAAAAATGTTTCTTGACTTTCAGCTGGTGATTATTTAGCGACCAACGCTTTAAATTAGAGTACGCTAACTTTTACAGGAATACGCTTTTAAGTTAGCGATGCTGAACACTGTAATGCACAATAGCTAATCCAGAGGAAACATAATAAAAAGTATTGCTTTCACTGTCGTGTATATGTAGGTACCTTTTTATTCCAAACCATAGCAAACAGCTGAAGCTTGCGAAGTAAGAAATCACATGTCGAAAATTCCCTTTGAGTGAGAAGGAAAGTTTAGATTAGTTTTATTTTGAGCCTCTAAGTTATTCCGCCAATGTAGACATAAGTACATCTCCTCGTCCAATTCGATTAACATAAACGAAAGGATAAACTCGTTAGCGCCACGCAAGGGCAGCGAATGGTCATTTCATTTGCTGACAGTCCCAAGAAGCGCGATTTTTCCAGACAGTAATAAATACATACCAGCTCCAATCCCATTTGTTGAAAACACATTTTCACTCGATTATCAATTATAATTGGGAGATTAATCGTCGTAAGTTTTTCCTTCGGTTTCCATGACTGCTTTCGGTTCGATTTTACTGACTTTAATCGACTAATTACTGTCCCTGTTGATTGCCTTGAGGTTTACTTTATTATTTCAGACGTTGCAATGTGTTTTACTATTCAAAAATTAATGTCAATTTAACTGTAAAAATTTAAATCATTATTCACATATAATCTCGTCATCACCTTTTTTAACTGATTTTAAAATCAGTTTCAGGTTCATAAACCAGAAATGAAGATACACTCAGAAATGGTCTCAAACTATCATAAAAGGTCTCAAGGGGTCTCAAACTATCATAAAAAATGTCTCGTACCCAAATACCTTCCAATGCCAAGCGATTAATTCTCGAGTTCTGCAGATAATTACATGGAAGGTTAATACCTAAGTCATCATTTAAAGCTTTTAATTTGTACATTAACAGGAATGTATAGAGAAAAACTTCGAAGCTCAGTTTCAGAGATATTAATTCGTAGTTTCAATCTTTGTTTTGACATTTTTTTTTTTGCTAGAATTTCAACATCCAAATGCAATCTTTAATTCAATTATTCAAAATTGTCAAAATTATTTTCTCATGATTCATTGGTTTTTTTTTCTTAAATTTGTTTAAATTCTAATTTGAGAGTCGTATATTTTATCTGCATTATTCAATTTAAATGGTAACTTTTTTTTCTAAGTCTGGTCTTTGTTTCCCAATATTGATTACTGATATCAGTGTATCCGAATTTCATAAACCCCTTCTATTGGCCCTCCTACCCTTCGCGGAGGCCTCACGAAAAAAGAAAAGAACTCTAAAATTTTCGCAGGAATCTTAGATAAAGAATGTAAAACTTAACACATGGTGGTCCAAATTTGCGACGGCCCTACATACAACAGAAACATAACTCAATTTTTTCGTAATCATGAAACTCTATTCTACAAAATTAAACACAGCACTTCCAGTAACTCAAAGATAAAAAAAAATGACGAATTTTGATTTATTGGATTCTGAGATATAAAATATCGAATCTTCAGATATCAATGATTTTCGGCTTCGGCTTCGCGGTCCTTAATATGGTAATCTAATGTGCCCCTGAAGGTATGCAGCACATTTAAACTCTTCTCGTAATTTATTATATCTCAAATTTGGAATTGAATTTTTAATATTCTATTTGCCGAACCTTTTTATCTACATATGTCTCGTATTTTTTCGCACAAAATAGTTTAGGCTTTCAACACAACACTTATGCATTAAATTGATTGAGCTCTTTTTGTTGATTAACACGCTAGCTCCCAATCAAAAGATACCCTCAGGCCATCTCCATCTGTACAAACCTACAAAAAACGGATACGCATTGTATATTTTCACTTGTTGGCCCAGTCAAGCCCACCCAGCTGGAGCAAGCCTTCAACATTTCCCTTTTTGTTAGAGTTTGGGTTGTTTTGTGTATCGTGGAGCGATTCTTATGAAAATGTAAAAACAGCAATTCCTCACAATGGAAATTGATTCAAAATTGTTATTATTGGCTTGAAATTCGACTATTGATGGAAATCAATTTTCCGAATTCAACGAACGTTTTGAAATTCAATGTCCCGAGCCACGATAGAAAAGTAATTGGCTCGTAATTGAAGCGATCTCCCTACCGATGCATGCCTAATGCTTAATTACCGCCAACACTTAACAGAGAGTTGAGGTAGTTATAGCTCAATAGTCGATTGATGAGAAAACAAAACGATGCGCTAATCTGCACAAATAAAGCATTCCACAGCAATTGTCCGCCGCACATGATCAGCATAAGTGTAGCGGTACGATAAATAAGTGTAAGTGTAAAAGTAAGTGTGCCGGCTGGACTGTTTGGCGATTTTCCTTTCCGTTTTTCCTCAGCTGGGCACCATTATTGGCGCGATTTTTAAGTGCCATTGAGATGCCCGCAATTGGTGAAGATCTGTAATTTGGCTCGAAAACTGGACCAACGAACCGATAACAGAGTCTTTCATTCGAGCTGGGGCAGTCCAACGAAAGGGAAATAGAAATTTTATCAACGGCTACGGTTGCGGAACTCGCAGAGGAGATGTTGGCAAATTTTCTACATAAATACATACACATTTCCACCACAAAGGTGCTTTGTACGATAATTGGCTACCGGACTCGAGACTTACCCTGCAGTCCAGTTGCTGAATCCATACCGATGATAGTGATCCAATCCAATAGTATGATTCACTGATGGTGTTCTTCAGGATTCGATACAGGTTGTGAAGGTTATGTAAAAATATAAGCACGTTATCCACCACTCGCGACATTTTGTCTTTTAATCCTTAACCTTTTCCGGTGGATAAAATTTTATCGACCGAGTGTGTACTTTTTCAAATTCAAATCGATACAGGAAACAACCGACAAAGACATTTCGCTACTAACCGAACCCGGTGACAGTCAATTGAGCACTGAAAGGCGTTTTTGCAACGGAAAAATGGTCAAAACAAACAACCTAAATCCTATTACTAAACATTCTGTATGGTATAGTTGTTTCATTTCTTCGAACATTTATCCTACAGGAACTCTCAAAGTCTGCAATGTCTTCAAATTGAGGACTAAACTTTATAATTTCACTAAATTTTGATTATACTGATACATGCATAAAATACTAAAATTTAAAATATTTTTTTCACGAAGAGAGTTTATTTCCCATTTTACCACCCACCAAAAACAGAACATATTGTTTTAGATATAGATATGTAGATACAGGACAGAGCATTCCCTGACGCCCAGTCCCGGTTCTTGTCGGCTCCTGGCGGCTAGTGATTTTTGATACCTTCTTACCTGGCTCATTTCTTTTACACACAATTTACTTCAGCCACCCACTCGTGCAGGAAGCCATACGTCCTAGCAAAAACTGCATAAGAAACCAGAAACACATACCCGGACAATTCTGGCTTAAGACGAACTACCTATTTACTGTATAAGGAATAAGGCCGCATTTTTATTGACTACGATGCCTCCCCAATAACCAACTCATATTGAAAGTGTCTTATCGTTTTTTTTTTTCAGGCGAATTCGGAAAATGTCACAAACATCCTAGTTTCTTTTTCCAGGATTCGATGCTTCGCAAGAATTTTTAGCGACTTGGGTCATAGCTCAGATGGTAGAACCAAAAAAACGGTCTTGTTTCATTTTAAATTGTAGCAAACGGTTCGGTGACTTTAGGGTCTAATAACATTATTATCCATAGACCATAAGTAGTTTAAGATTGTAAAAAAATAAAAATGATATGCCCCCGAAACAAATCTTTAGGTGCTGAAATTTTTCCTAGGCCTAACATAAGACATTTCGGCAATTTTTTGTCAACGCCGCTCAACAAGGTTCAAGTTTGTATAAAATTTGTTATAAAAAAAATTAACAAAATCCATTTTTCGCTTTGAAGTTCTTGCACATCAAGATTGCAATTTTATCGCTCGGAACAATGTCTTTGTTCAGGAAATCCAGTTCCGGAGGCAGGAGAGCCGTCGATTTAAGGGCGTATCGACGCCCAGTTCAGTCCGACAAGCGGACTGAAAATGGACGCGAGAGTACCGCACCGAGAGAGCAAAACGGTTGCTCTCACTGAAAGCGAGATGTTTGCGCCTGGAAAGTTCTAGGCGGTTCCATATGGCACAAGCACGTGTTTGTGTGCTTGCTCGTCAGCCTATTTAAGGGCGCATTCTTCGATGCGCCTGGAGTCAATCATAATTAAACCGCCAGACCGTCGAGATGGGACGAAAAAAGAAGTGTAAATATAATTTGTAAATAGTGTAAATAGTTAAGAGAATAAAATAGTATACTAGTGTCTTGTGCTTCTTCGCTGCTTCGCTCCGACGCCTTGCTTCCGGGTCCAGCTGTCACAATCGGCTCTTTTCAGAGCCCCTCCATCTGAAAAAGTTTGGATCTTGGTCAACCTGGCGATCGAGATCCCCCCGAGCCTTGGCCGTCAGGCAGCGGCAAGAGGACCTGCCTCCACTCACTGATGGGACAACCATGCGTGGTTGCCTCTTAAGATCCAATCCCACGAGGGAAGCGGACCATCAGTGGTAGTTTTCCCGAGCGCTCACATTGTCCCGGCCTTGGCCCCCAGGCAGACAGTCTGCGGACCTGCCTCCACTGTTTGGCAACCACCAGGGGTTGTAAAAGCCTTATCCCTGAGGGGGAAAAGGCAAGCAGTGGTAGTTTTGCCAAGTGCCCTCCCAAGTACATGTAGAGAATATTGTATGGTAATAAGTAATATGTAAAGTACTGTTCTGTAAATGTAATATTGAATAGTATGCAATGCAAAGAAATAAAATACTGTTCAGTAAATGTAATAGGGAATTAAATAAAATTGATGTTCGAATAATAAATATCTATATGGTGAGACACACCCTATGTTTACGTAAAGGCGACTTAGAAAAAAAGGGTTACAACAAAAATGTCAATGAGAGGAAAGTTCATTCAATCGAAAGAGGGAGAGAGAGAGAGAAAGTATTCAGGAAGTTCGAGGTTGAAGAGAAAGTGGAAAAGTTCAGTTTGTAGAGAGAGCTGAAGAAAAGCAGTTGATAGTGAAATTATGAAAAAAAGTAAACGGTGAAAACGGCTTCGAGGGAGCTTGAAGGATGTTCCATTCCGGTTAAACACGACAGTACAGTCCAATGGCCTTTCATGACCACAACATGAAAGTGGTCCTTCGAACCGGATGTAGAAACCAGTGCCTTCCGAAGGAATATCTCCATCAAAGAGTTTGTGTGGAGCGGATCGGGAAGCATCACTGAAAGCGAGATGTTTGCGCTTGGAAAGTTCTAAGCGGTTCCATATGGCACAAGCACGTGTTCTTGTGCTTGTTCGTCAGCCTATTTAAGGGCGAGAACCAGAATCTCGGTCAACCAGGCGATCGAGATCCCCCTGAGTCTTGGCCGCCAGGCAGCGTCATAAGGACCTGCCTCCACTGATGGGACAACCATGCGTGGTTGTCTTTTGAGGTCTAATCTTAGGCATGGTGGTGGTCAAAGTGAACGGGACCTACTTCTGTAGCTGCTATGCTCCCCCAAGATGGTCCTTGGAGAGGTTCGGCACTATGGTTGACAAGATGGTAGATGTGCTAACGGGGAAAAGCCCCATAGTTATTGCTGGCGACTTTAACGCGTGGGCCGAGGAATGGGGTAGCCGCCTCATAAACCCCAGAGGTCAAATACTTCTAGAAGCCCCGGCGAGGCTTAATGTGGATCTGGCCAACGTAGAGAACACCAGTACCTTCCAGGGCTGGAACGGGAGCGAGTCAACCATAGATGTCACCTTCGGTAGCCCGGGGTTGGTATGCGATTGGATGGTGAGCGAGGCCTACACGAATAGCGATCACTTCGCGATTCGCTATCAGCTAGGCTCAAGTACGCGGACAGGTAGACGCGAGCCTCGTACAGGAGAACGCCTCTGGAAGACAGCAGTTATGCCGTGACGCCAACGACTGTCCATGGGGTGATGCCTATCGGATAGTCATGGGCAGAACTAAAAGTGGGGGTGCACCACCTGAAACGTGCCCCGATAAACTGAGAGTCATCATCAATGAGCTGTTCCCACAGCACGATGTTACCCGCTGGCCAACAGTCCCGTATGACTGGGACACCAGAAGAACTTCGCGAGATCGCCAAGTCTCTCCAACCGAGGAAGGCCCCCGGACCGGACGGCATTCCGAACGTCGCGGTGGAGGCCGCGATCAGGGAATTCCCCGATATGTTCCGAACATCGTTGCAACGATACGTGACGGAACGGGTGTTTCCTGACACGTGGAAACGGCAGAAACTCGTCCTTCTGCCAAAACCGGGTAAGCGTCCAGGAGACCCATCGGCATATCGGCCGATCTGTCAACTGGATACAGCGGGTAAGGTCCTGGAGAAGGTGATTCAGAACCGACTTCAGAGGTATACTGAAAGTGAGGGCGGACTCTCGGGGGAACAGTTTGGTTTCCGTCGAGGCCGCAGCACCGTAGATGCCATCCGCTCGGTCATCGAGGTAGCGGACAGAGCCAGGCTGACCGGCGAGGGTTTGCGAACACACGAGGTTTCGGCGGGTGTTCCACAGGGGTCAATACTCGGCCCGGTCCTGTGGAACATCACTTACGACGAACTCCTACGAACGAGCCTCCCATCTGGAGCTGAACTCGTAGGATTTGCGGATGATGTAGTCCTCTTGGCGAGAGGCTCCTCAACAGCGGAGGTGGAGCTACTGGCCACGGTAGCTATACAGGCAGTGGAAAGCTGGATGCACTCCAAGTGCCTGCGTCTAGCTCACCACAAAACCGAAATGGTGCTTATCACCAACCTGATCTCACCCCAAACAGGTACCATTGCCGTTGGACTGTGCAATATCGTGTCCAAACGCGTAATCAAGTACCTAGGGGTGATGATTGACGACAGGCTCAGCTTCACGAGCCATGTCGAATACGTGTGCAAGAGAGCGGCAATGGCCACGGCCGCACTCACACGAATGATGCCGAACTCCTCGGCCATCCAAAGCAGCAAAAGGCGGATCCTGGCAAGCGTGACCACTTCGATCTTGCGGTACGGAGCAGCGGCCTGGAGGCAGGCCCTGGGAAGAAGCTGTAACCTGCAGCGACTTAGCAGCGTTCAGCGGCTGATGAACCTGCGGGTTATCAGCGGATACCGGACCATGTCGTCCGAAGCCGCCTGTGTAGTAGCGGGTGTTATGCCCATCTCGGTTTTGCTTGAGGAGGATGTCTATTGCTACGACAACAAAGACACGCCCAATGTACGAAACCTCGCCAATGAGGACTCGATGTCCAACTGGCAGCAGCTGTGGGACAGCTCAACGAGAGGAAGGTGGACCCATCGTCTGATCCCGCACATCGGGAGCTGGATCGGAAGAAGGCACGGTGAAGTGGACTTCTATATGACGCAATTCCTGACTGGTCATGGATGCTTCATGAAGTACCACTACCGGTTTGGACATGTGGCTTCGCCATACTGCCCAGATTGTGGTGGAGAAGAGGAAACACCTGAGCATGTGGTGTTTGTCTGTCCGAGGTTTGCGGCGGTACGTACTTCCATATTTGCCGCCTGTGGGCCCGACACGACAGCAGATAACGTTGTACAGAGGATGTGTGCGGATTCCAACACTTGGCATGCGGTCAGCGATGGGTTCACCCGGATCATGACTGCCCTGCAGAGGAGCTGGAACCAACGGCAGTCCGCGAACGGTGTAGGATGACTCCATCGGCGGGGAGCATCTGAGTAGTGTGCGTCCGATCCCCTGATCGAAGCTACAAAGGTAAGGCATCATCTTCTGCGTAGCGGAAGTCAGGGGTGCGCCGCGAACGTGTGTAGGATACCCCAATGTCGGGGGGTATCCGAGTAGTGCCGCTTCCTAAGAGGGAAACTGCGGGGATAAGACTTTACCTTCCTCGTACCAGATCTCGAGGGAAGAGGGTTAACCACTGTCGGGGGATACCCACGGGTAGAGAGGCTCTCGACGCCGGGCGAGCCTCTCGAGTCGGTGTAGGATGTCGTCACCGTCGGGAAACATCCGAGTCGTAGCGTTCCAAGTCCCGAATGTGTGCCGTGTCAGGCGCGAGTCTAGGATAAGCTGCTCTCGATCTGGCACACAACGGGCAGGAAAAATCCGCGGTCCAAAAATCCTAGGGTTGCCAGCCAAGGGGGATAAAGAAGACCGGACAACGGTCGGAGTAGACTGACCCCATCGACGGGGGGCTGTCGAGTAGAGTGCGTCCGACCCCGCGGTTTGAAGTTACAAAGATAAGACAATACCTTCTGCGTAGCGAATGCCGTGGGTACGCCGCGTTCGTGCGTAGGATGCTCGACCTTCGGGGAGTGTCCGAGTAGAGCGGTTCTCAACGACAGAAGCTGCGGGGATAAGACTTGACCTTCTTCGCAGTGGAAATCGTTGGGAAAGGTTTATTCCACGTTCGGGGAATACCCACGGGTAGAGTGGCTCTCGACGCCGGGTGAGCCATTCGAGTCGGAGTAGGATGACGTCTTCGTCGGGAATCATCCAAGTCGTTGCGTTAAGTCCCGCGCGTGTGCCGTGACAGGCGCGAGTCTAGGATAAGCTGCTCTCGATCTGGCACACGACGGGCAAAGTGCCAAACCTCGAACCCTGAAGATAAGAGGTTTGGCTTCGAGTCGTTAGAGGAGAGGTCAGGTCTCAAACCTTCAGGCGGAGAGGTTTGTGTGGTCAACCCCGAGTCTTTATGATAAGGGGTCGGGTCTCGAGTCGCAAGAGGAGGGATCAGGCCCCTTACCAACAAGAGGAGGGGTACAAGTGGTCACCTCGAGTCATTACGAGGAGAGGTCAGATTTCGAGTCGTTAGAGGAGAGATTGGGCCTTGAATCGTGCAGAGGAGAGGTAAACCTCGAGTCGATGCGAGGAGGGGTCGGATCTCAAGTCGTTAGAGGAGAGATCAGGCCTCAAGTCGCGAAGAGGAGAGGTTTGTGTGGGAATCACGAGTCATTGCGAGGAGATGTCGGTTCTCAAGTCGTTAGAGGAGAGTTCAGGCGTCGAGTCGTAAGGATGAGAGGTTTTGCTGAAAGTGGTCTCGTTAATGAGTATTGCCTTGGAGCGCATTAGCGCGAATAGACCTCCCACTATTGAAGTATAGTGTACTAAACAGTTCGAGGTGGGAACCAGGTCTGCACCCCCAGGTGGAGTTTAGGGAGTAGGGGGTATACACGGAGTGCCTTGGAATACAATCCGTAAACCGGGATTTACCACCTGTGGTTACCAACTAAAAAAAAAAAGGTCTAATCTTAGTAGTTTCCCAAGCGCTCACATCGACCCGGCCTTGGCCTCCAGGCAGACAGTCTACGGACCTGCCTCCACTGTTTGGCAACCATCAGGGGTTGTCAAAGCCTTATCCCTGAGAGGGAAAGGGCAAGCAGTGGTAGTTTTGCCAAGTGCCCTCCCGAGTACAGTCCAATGTCTTTTCATGGCCACAACAGACGGGGTGCCGAAAAACTCGGCGCCAGCGGGCGTTGCTGGACTCGGTCGTTGCAGGCGTCTTCCATCGTTGGCGTTTGATGAGCCTGCCCACGAGAGTGCCCCGTACCGGACAGGCCGAGAAGGGGGAGTCCTCCTTAGAAATTAGAGTTCTCCAGAACCCGAGGACGATGATGCTGGTCTTTTACGTTTAGGCGCGAGACCACTAAGGGTCTGCGGGCCGATCCATGTAGCAGTAGAACACTTATCTCTCGAGTGAAATCCTTGGATGTTCACGAACACTGTGAGGGAACCGACTTTACTCACGGAAGCCTGATTTAGAAGAGAGCGAATTTCCCGAAAGTAAGCTTTCTTTTCGCCTTCCATTTTCTCTTTTCTCCTTTTCCTCCTCTGTGAATTGGCAGCAGTCTTGTTGCGAGACTGCGGGCAAGGAACATGAATTTTCTAAAGCTAAACATACAAAACTACAAAATTAAAACAAAAGTCAAACGATTTGTAACCAACCGGTTACAAATTTTTACGATGTTTGAGTGATTTTTTTCCGGATTACGTGACGTTTCGTAAAATTTCGTTTCCGAACCACAGGAAAAAAAATCCCTGCAGATATCGAAAAAAACCAGTTTGAACTCATTGGACACATTCCATGCACTTTCGTCCTGGAGAGTCGAAATTTTCAAGTAACTTATACAGTAAAAAACTTTCTTGTCAAGGACTGTCAAGGATGATTCAATGCGTTCGAAAATACACAAAATTTTACATATTTTTTTCTGCCAATAAGCTGTTATATGAACATTTTCTTTAAAGCATATGATGCCGATGTAGTGAGAGCGAAGTGACGAACGCGGCCAATGTGCGTTGAGTATGTCAGGTTTATGCGATTCACATACATTTTCATCAAACGTGGTTCGCCGCATTGAATCGCATTCGCCGGTTAGCATCGCATCGCACTCACTATGTCATCGGCCTAAACGTGCAGTAAATACGTTTAGGTGTAAAAATACTAAAAAATTCTACTAGATAAAATATAGCTTGCTTCATTTAGAATGGTAACAAATTTTGCTCATAATGTGGCGCTCCTGGCGTCCCGGATTTGGAAATTCTTGGCGCTCACGTGTTGGGAATTTGGTCAGCTTCCCAGCTAACATGAAATCGTAATAGAAATGATATCCAAATCGAAATGATAATCCAAATCGAATATCGAAAATCTCACTCATAGAGCTTTAGCGTAGACCATATCAACTGATGAGTTAGCATCGTGGTAAGATACCAGTCTGCTAACTCGAGGACTCGAGTTCAAATCTCGGTCGAGGATATTTCTTTTTTTCGTTTATCTTGCTTTTTGTTGGAAAATCGAATGTTGGATTCTTGTCATTGTAGATATATCGCCTCCACTTTTGTAGCTATATGCTATTTTGGTAAGTTTAATACAATCTTTTTATCTGGTATATTTGTTTGAATAATTCTGTTGTTCCTGCGTTATACCTTCATCAATGTTTGCTGGGTTCACGTATGTATTTTTGACATTCCGTAAATCGACTGTGCTTTCTAAACAATCATTATGGAAGCCGAAAGAAGGAAAAAAATGTAATTTGGAAAATCTATTGTTGTCTGCATCTAGGCTAGCTAAACAGCTGAAATTGTCTAAAAACCGCTGTGTGTATGATGACCAGTGTTCGGCATCGCTTACTGAACTGAAAACTGTCTTATCCAATTGTTTTATCTTTCCAACGTCCATGCTTGAGAAAAACTCCAAGGTGGTGCATAAATCCAGGGGTAGAGACAATTCCAAGAAACGCAAACAAAGACTTTCGAAGTAAAAGCTTGCAGTGCATGTAGTTGGCCGGCCTTTTGGGTAAAAGAGCAGAATATAAACGGATCAAGCAAAGAAACAGAGGAGTCTAACTTAAGGCGACTTTATAAATGTAAAAGGTCCAAGCAGGAAAAAACAGCTCGAGCAAAATGATTAGCAGTATAACCAGTATAACTTAAGGCGATTTTAAGCTAGGACAAATAGCGGAATACAATTTTTATCTAATTAATCAACCCCATTTAAACCAAGAATTACCGGTACTTTACGATTGAATTTAAGACTCAGATTAACACATTGCGGACCTGGGTGCCCGGATTTTGCATTGTGTTGTAATTTTTGTTATCCCATTTCCCCCCTTCTTTAGCCAAGTGATTTTGTTATCTTCGTCCGTGTTTCAATGTGGGTAGTAATGCGATGGGTTTCTTCATCGCTTCCTATCAACATTGAAACGGCGAGGGGCAAAGAATCACACAAGTACCTACACGGAAAATAATAAAAAGGTAAAATTTACCGAGACAGCAAAGGTGAATGCTCGAAAAAGCCAAAAAGGTAACTTCTACCTATTCGAGGTGAAACTCACCTCACAGCGAGGTAAAATATACCTGAAACGAAGAATGAAAAAAGGTACAATTCACCGAGAAAAAATGTGAATCCAAAAAAGGTAAATTTCACCTCGTAGCGAGGTGAAGTTCACCTGAATTGAGCTGAATCAAAAAGTATAATTCACCTAGAAAGAAAGGTAAATCCAAATAAGGTAAAACTTACCTCGTAGCGAGGTGAAGTTGACCTGGATTGGGCTCAACAAAACGGTAAAAATCATCTCGAAAAAAAGTAACTATTTGACGAATCCGTTTGTTGAGGTTAAGCTGTTTTGCCGTTGAGGAACAAGTTCTGCTTCGTGCACAATATGTGAAAATCGGAACAAAATGGTAAGTGTTTTCTTAGATTTCATTTAGTTGTGCTGGTTCTCTTCATAATACTTTGCTTTTGTTTCAGATCGGCCCACAGAGCTTCGTGTTGTATTCCCGTCAGCCTTCAGATATTATTCCGGACAAGCCGGACCTGACAAGCTTGGCGAACAAAGGACTTACCTCAACAATTTTTAAAGAACACGGTGATATATTTCAAAAATAAATATTAGGTAACTCCCTATTTATTTCAAAAATATACCAATTTTTTCATGAATTGTGTTTTTTTTAAATTAATTATTATTGAAGAAACCAATCAAACAAACAAGCATTAACCTTTTAAATCAGTGAATGGGAAAACGGTATTATTTACTATTTTGCTAGGTGAATGAGAAAATGGTAAAATCTACCTTTTTGCTAGGTGAATTGAAAAAAGGTAAAATTTACCTTTTTCTAGGTGAATGAAAAAAAGGTAAAATTTACCTCGAAAGAGGGGTGGAAAAAATTCACCTCGCAAAAAGGTAAATTTTACCTTTTTTTTATTTTCCGTGTAGTTTAAAAGTTGTTCGCAAAACAAAAGCCCTGCTCACATTTTCACCAACTATTTATTCAATTTCTTCTACCCAAAGCGCTTTAGCTTTGATCTTTCCACCTATTATAATACTTTCATGTTCCGTCTAAACATTCTACCTTGAATTTTCATAACTCGCCGAAATGCCAAAAATTAAATAAGAGGAAATACGGTTTCAATATGCTGATGTGTTTCAATCTTTTATTTCTTGATTCTTGCAAAATTCCTGGGTTTTGTCTAAATTTGCCCGGATTTTGGATTGAACATTTTGAAATGAAATACCCGGATTTAGCCAGGTTTTGAGATAAAATTGCACGGATTTGAGCGGCCCGTATACGTTCGAGAAAACTTATGGCAACTTTAACTTAGAAGAAGCATAAAATGCTATAAATTCAATAGAAACTTTATTCTACAAAATTTTAAACATTTTCGACAATTCAGATAAATTGAATTTGATAAATTGAGTCCAACGGTTTCTGAGTTATAAAACGCCAAATTTTGGTGATTCCCGGCTTTGATTTCCCCCGGTCCTTAATGTGTAAACAATTCCTAATTCCTATGTTTGGTAAACATTAGGTTGGTAAAACAATCACTGTGTGATTTAGATTATGCATTTTTGGATATAAGTCAATCATTCACATTAGAATTTGTTTTCCTCAATAAGTTATCAGAAATCTTTTTATTCAACACGGCGCATTATAAGAATATGTACTGCAACCAGCAGCTTAATTCTACACAGTATTAGTTAGGTATCTTAAACTAAAAAAAAGTGTTCAGATAAGAATTAGCACGACAATCCATATTTGTTGGATAAATAGGTTCGTTTGAAATTTATTACACACGAACGCAATTTTCTCTCAGTATACATTTATTTTAGAACCCTTTCAAAGCCAGTCCTTTGTTCTTGGTTATTTTAAGGAGTCTTCTTGTAAGTCGATTTTTGCCATTTTAAATTTCAAAAGAAGCTTTATAAAAATGGGGAGAAGCATTATTTTTTTCAAATTTCTACCACATCGACCGAATGAAAGTAAAATCGACTTAATTTTTGATAATACAAATGATTCTTAAATAGAATATCGATTAAAAGGACCAACATCTTACCGGGTTGTTTATAGTTACTTTTTGAGCTTATGGCAAATTAAATAGTGAATCATACTATATGAAGATGACAATTTTTCTTTGTTCAGAGAGATATCATTTCACTTTGCATTGAGTCGCCTGAAGCTGCGAAAGATTCTTTTGGTTAACTATTTGATACGAGGAATCATTTAATCCTCACTCGGTCTGGAACGCTTTGCGCTTTTGCCGGAATCTTCCTGATCTGGAAGTAGCAATCGAGATCCGCTGATGCTCGGTCCCGATGTGGAGTTTACCAGAGATTCCGTTTCAGCTAGGACGCGTTTCAAGATAATGGTTGCCGAGCTAGGTTTTATGTTAGAGCCTCTTGATGCTTTGACCGATGATTCCGGAGCTCCAACCACGGACAGTTCTGAAGTTGGTGCAGCAGCGCCTCCAAAACTCAGCTGATTGATATTGGCTATCAATTCGCGGTTTTTTGTTTCGGACTCATCCAAACGGCGACGAAGATCCTTGATTTCGTTGCTGTTTCGGGAGATTTGCAGTTTCATCTTTTTCAACTGTTTTTTGTAACCCTGCATGGCACTGACTATTTTGGAGACTGAGACCCGCAGTACATTTGATCTGTGACTGATTCTGGCTATAGAGGCGTTGTTGACACGGCTGGCATCGCAAGCCGAGGTACTTGAATGGCAGTAAAGTGGCTGCGGGGTAGTTTTGTGGGGTGAAATCGGTCTCAATGTGGGGACAATCAGCTTTTCTCCGTTGACATCGCACGGCAGCACAACTTCATTCTGAATGAAGCCCGGCGTCGGAAAAGCTAGATGGCTGCCTCCCTGATGATGATGAACGCCCATAATCCGCTTCAATTTATGGGCAATGTTTTCATCGAAGTGTTCAATCGCCATGGATGAAATGTCACGCAGCTCCTGCAGTACCTCATGAGCTCTCAATGGCTTGGAGGTGCTCTCGATTAATCGAAGTATATTGAATACTTCATCGATGACCTTTCCCGGGATGAAACAACACAGATCCTTGTCGATATACTTTGAGTAAGTCATCGAAAGCATCGAAATTCTGGTTTCGATGCATGTGAGAATATCCGAATGTTTGGCTAACGGATGGTTCCTTCGTTCCGATTCTCTTCTCGGAAGTTGCGACTTAATAGCCTTCAGATTGGAATTGTGCCGTTTTATCATTTTCATAAATCCTCTGTTGAGAAGCGACTGGCAAACCCGATCGATTGTTTTGCAAACCTGGAACCGAAGCCCAAATGTTAGATAATTCCTGAATCTTCGAACAAAACAAAAACCCTTGTGACTCACGATTCTCTTCTTGGCGATTTCATCGTAGCTGAGATACTCGAATACCTGTTCGATCATCAAATCCGGAAGATCCAAGAAATGCATCGCTTGGGGCACTGCTGACGAACATGTAGCCATCGTTTGCTTCCTAAACTGAAACGTAAAATCAATCGGCAGAATAAAAAATTTCACTTTTCAATGATCTTTTTCCAAACTTCCGTCCGTCGATGACAGCAAAAGGAAGCGGTGAGAAAAACAAAATGCGTTTATTTTTTCTCTGCCTGGCAGGCAGAATGCACACATCCACAGACAGAAATGGGGCGTCCATAGATCGTGCGTTGGAAAAAAAACATTTTTATTTTCATATGAAAACGGGATGTTTTTTTAAATATTATTGCTATAAAATTTATGTTTAAAACGATGACGATTCAAACAAAAGTTAAAATATTTTACGTTTTTTATGGAATAGAGCACCGGAAAAGGGAAAGGGGGTTAATACACGCTGATTATTTTTTAACCAATTTGTGATTTATTTTTAACGCAATAGTTCCAGAAATTGTTTCTGGAGTTTTTGAACAATTTTCGATTTATTTAAATGATATACGACTATGCGAGTGAACAAATAATTTAAAAGAAAACAGCAAATTTGCGTAAACTATTTTGTTTTGGCTCGACGAACTCTGAAGCTTGAAAGTTTGAGTTCGTTTTTTAGGGAACGTATATTTCATTATAAAGAAATGCGCCAAAACTTAATTTAAAAATCAATACAAAACGATAGTACTTTTCTTCCAATTTTGATATAAATTTTTCAAAAAAAAATCTCAATAAATAAGTTATTGCCTAAAATGTTTCTCGATAAATAAACGTGTAGCGCTTTATGCGCTTTTTTGTTGCAATTATCGAGTGTTTACTGCACCACAGTCAAGTTGAATTTTGTTCGATTTTCTGGATTCTCCGGATTTTCTGGCCTCCTACGAATCTGAAGCAAAAGGAAACATCAAAAATTGTGTTGCTTCTTCAGTTCGACCGGAATCCGATCCCAGAGAAGGTGCAGCGGTGGTACCAAGCTCAAAATTAAAGGCGAAAAAAAGATCCTGTAGCTTTTGTGCGGTAAACCATTGAATTCATAGACGTTTCATACTGAATTGATAATTGTTTCCATTGGAACTCCAGGAAACCCTTCAAGAGTATTGTAGTGCCTGCCAATCCCACCGCAAATCGTCTGTCGATTCATCACCACCACCCAAAAGCAAACATGATTCAACTTCTCGATAAAGTACTCAACTTCATCAACTACTGGTGGTTCCGATACCTGATGATTACGGAACTCTACATGGTCGAAAGCTGGGAACGTGTTACGATTCGTAAGGCACCAATGACGATGGTTGAAAGTCCACAATGTTAATATATCATCATCCTTCTACCTTTTTCAGATGTATTTCTCTTTTCGCTATTCATGCTTCAGTGGTATTTCAACAGCAAAGTTGTGCTGCCCTTTACCGGAAATCTCCTGGGGATACTTCCGGTCGACCAGCAGTTGGCATCGTTCCGAACATAGGCAACCATTCCTGGTGTTCCATATTGGTACCTTTGAATCGGCCAGTATTGTTGTAGCCGGAGCACAAAATAATAATTGTCAAACGAAGATGGCAAATGGAAAAAACGACGATGGTTCCGTTTTGCTCGTATTTATAGTTTCTATCTCTGTTGTTGATCAAAACAAACAAATCTGCATGTAATATTTATATTGTACCGCCGGGAATCTCCCAATTTGTAGGCATTTACAATGGGTCATTACGAATCTGAACTTTTCACCACACTCGGAGATTGGAATTGGAAGGGTTGGTTTTGTTGGAAGGATGTATTGAGGAATGAATGCTAATGACGACACTATATCCACTAAATTACGTATAACTCAATGAAATAAAGTCACCAATGATACAATTTAAACGTATTGATGCTATGAAAGAAATTTTATTTTTCAATTTAAAATCGAAAAAAAATTGGGCAAATTTATTCTCCTAAATCTTATATTTACATATTATCTATCTATTATCAAACATTCGCTGTTAATAAGATTATACATCAAGGACTAAACGGTAGCTTTTAGCTTCTAATACAATAGTCTTGATTCGAAATCATATCAAAATCACGTGAATGTGCCATCTTTCCGATATTGACTAAAGTTTAATGCTCACGCTGCTGATAAGACTGATAGCACGTACGTATTCATAGATAGATACATCATTCATTAGTGCTTGGGAGCTTATACCTGTAATCAGTCGTCACGCTGTTGGATGCAATTTGTTTTTTTTTTTTTTTTTTTTTTTGTAGAGGAACTCATTTTTCGATAATAATGTTGAAAATATCAATGAAACTATTTATATACAGATACACAAGGGGCGAACGAATCAAGATCGCTGTTTTAAGAATATCGCAAAGATAGTTTCAAATTATATTTTTAACCGACTAACTGACAGAAATATTTAATTTGAAAGTCGTATCTTTTAAACTGTAACTGTAACTATATTTTGATCTTATCAGAAATCTGGAATTTAAAATTGGAGCTCAGAAATTGAAATACCAAAATTTAAAAAAAAAAGTTCTTTTTTGAAGTTTCTGCTCATATTCTCACACTACATCTGCTTTTAGGAACTGAAATTCCAGGCTAAATTTTGAATATTGAATTAAAAAAAATTAAATTAGTAATAAGACCTGAAAATGTTGTCGATAAAATATAGATTTAAGAAATCGTTTGGATTTTATTCAAAATAGGTGAATTTTAAGCTTACGATCATTTTGAATGAATTCTGCACATTAAGTTTATTCAAGTAAATCAAAATGAATAAAATTTAGTGTCGCTTGTCCAGAAATTTTATAAGTATTGATTATTCTAGTACTGCAATTATTTTAAACTTTGCATGAGCATCCCTAAAAAACTGAGCGCAAATAAAATTTTGACGTTTCGATTCGATTTTTTCGGAAATCCTCAAAAACACTGCGAAAACACCAAACTACACAAAGAAAAAGGTAGGCTTTCTGCTTCTGTAGTCATAATTTTATCTCTCGGAAGAAAAACTCCACAATCGGTTCTCCTGCTCGATTCAGGTGCCTGAACCGAACCACTTCCGGCCGTCGTTAGAAAACTGTGATCTCCGGCTCCAAAGGCAACCCGTAAAGCATGGCGACGGTAGCAGCACCCTCGGTCTCGCAACAGCAGAGCTCCAGCGGCAAACCAAAGGATAAGAAAACCCAGGAGGAAATCTATGCCGAATTTCAGCAGCTGCGGAATCAGCAGCGAAATTTGATCAACAACCTGAACACCCTGGAGATGGACCTCAAGGAGCACAAGTAAGTGGATGGGATTGTTCATTCCGAGGGGTTAAGGGTAGATGTTTCTTGTTGCCAAAATTAGTTCCCGTTGATGGGAAAATATCCACAAGCATAACCTCAAAGTTGTGAAGTTTTGTGTTCGATACAGCTGCAGGTTTGATTCCATTTTAGGCAATCTCCCAGTGGTTTAATGGGATAGATGTTTTATTCGTAACTTGATTTGGCCTTGAAAATGCACAAAGCTGTAAAATTATTTAACTTAATGTTTCCCACTAACCTAATTAATTTTACTTTAACCTCTTTCAAGATAAACATTAATCGTGACGGATATATTCTTGCTTAGATAGTCAGTTAATAGCGAATTTTCAGTACGATATATTAAAACTTTATGAGCTGGAATACCCAGTTTTTTACCTTTCAGTAAGGTCGGGATAAATATCAAATTCTTTTTTCACCATCGACCCAATAATCCCTCTTCCCTGATTTTTCAGAAAATTCCGTGGGGGAAATGTTTTTTTTTTTTTTTTTTGAAAAGTTGTGACAAATATTTCGAAAACTCAATCTGTTGAAAGTTAAACCACGTTAAACTGTTCACAACATTCGATTCGATTTTTCGGTTTTGTGAAATAGAGATTGTTTACTAGTTTATTGCATGCAAGTTTTTGTCCAATTTATAAAAAATGGAATTATTTTTTGAAATAATAGTGTGAAAATGAGACGTTCAGACGTGAAAATTCATCTGTGGTGAAAATGCGAAGCAAGAATTGAGAAAAGAGATGTGAGAAATAAGACGTGAGAAGTTAGACGTGAAGAGTGAGAAATGAGACATGAGAAGAGGGAAGTGATACGTAATCCGCGAGAAATAACCCGCTTAATAAAAATTCTACTAGGACTACTAGAATTCTAGTAGCAGTTCTAGTAGAATTCTAGTAGAATTTCTGCAGGCAGCCAAGTAGAATATGGCCCAGCCGATTCTACTTGGAATGAATTTTCCCGTTTCAGAATGACCATTTGCGCACACATGCATGTTTTAATTTGTCAAACCAAAGTGCATTAGTGTGAGTGCAGGCACTGGACAGTGTTGCCATTTTAATTAATTTTCTTTGACCGTTATTACAGTGTTGCCATCCACAGTTTTTTTTTCAGTAGAAGGTTCAAGAATCCAAATCAAACATAATAAATTATAAAATTATAAGTTTCAAATTTTATTTCTGTTGCTTTGAATACACATGTTACAATAAGCTATATAAAAACATTTCCAAAATTATTTTTAAATACAATTTTTCCTAGCAGTTGGCCGTCATCAGCGATCTGGAACAGCAACCATTGATTGGTTCATGCATGGGATGGCCCTTCAACTACCGATTGCTTCCTCCAGTTACCGCGTATAAATAAGGGATTTTACCTGTACGGGATATAAAACTGAAACAGAAAATGTCAGCTAGATTTTGTCAGAATTTATTTGGAATTTCTACTCACCTGCAGGGAAAAATGCTAGCAATCAAGTTGCCTCGGCACCGTCGGGAGCCACAAATTGGTTGATATTATCAGTCGGAACCTTCTTCATCTCGCGCTGGATGTCTGAGCTGGCTCATTGGATTCCTTTTGGACTGCTGAAATGCATCACCTAGCTGCTGATATTTTTCGAAGCAAACTTTTGGAATCCCTCATGTCTGAACGCCTTCTGCCATCTCGGGCCTTCTTTCAGAATCAGTTTTTTTGCGCCTCGTATCCGGTTTAGCTCTGGGTGGAATAGTCGAAGCCACTGTCCGGACGGGCCGGACAGTTCTCACCAATGTTACCAGTCATGTTAATGTGCGGACAGCGATGTGGTTTTCACATAACGGCCACAACCGCGATCTGAACGTTAAAGGGAAGAAAGTTTGGCTTTATAATGTTGGAAATCATTCGAGTTGAGTCGTTCGGCCAGTGCAGATGAGTTTTTGTTCACTGAGTGAGCAAAGTGGTGTAGTGGTTTTTCGCGAATTCGGAGTTTTCCTCGTGAAGTTTGGTTGAGGATTCGGTCGTCAATTACCGGATTTTGCCTCTATGGACGATTGGCACAAGGCATTCCACAATTTGATTTGCACCAAAAATTAGTGTCCGTTGTCATCACCGTCGTACAAGGCCATCATCATCATCAGGAGGTGCTCTCCTGTTCGCCCTACAGATCCGGGTTTGAGACACCGTCGGGGCATCGACTCGAGGAATCCGTTTTGTTCGTCGTAACGAAGAGGACGCAGGACGGAGTGAACACAGGAGCGTGTTATTTCTGGTTTTCTCGTCTCCAATCGCCATCTTGGAGGTTCAATTGAAAACCACGTGGTTGGAACAAACAAAGAACACTTGAAAAAAATACAGTGTGATAAGTGCTTTAAATTGTAAGTTCTTTTTTCTTCTTTTTTCACTGTTTCTTCTCTATTTTTATTTATCTTTTTTATATTAATCGATAATTGATTGCTTCGCTCATATTTTAAAACGGAAGACCTTTGTGTCTCCGCTATAAAATATGAGTGAAGGCGGGGGGTTAAACCCGCCAACTGGAGATAATGAGAGTGTTACCTACGAGGATGAGGAGCATCTGGAGGATTCGGCTGCTGCTGGTCCTTCAGATGCTCCTCATTCTCGGATGGATGATGACTCAGAATCATCTTCAGTTGGCAGTAGAGCAACCCGTCTCCGAGCCTACACGGAGAGCGCAGGTTTCACTGGTCCATGGGTGGTTTTTATCCGGCCCAAAAAAAACGGAAAACAGTTGAATGTGGTACAGATCACCAAAGATCTGGCGAGGTGGACCTCCGTGACCAGTATAACAAAGGTGCGACCAAACAAGTTGCGCGTGTTAGTGGCCAACCGGAAAGCTGCCAATGAAATTGCTGCCAGCAATTTCATAAATTTAGAATACCGTGTTTACATTCCGTCTCGAGACGTAGAGATCGAGGGTGTAATCACGGAAACGAGTCTGAAGGAAGAGTACGTGAAATCCAACGGCGTTGGCAAGTTCAAGAGCCTTGATTCGACTTCGGTCGAAATCTTGGATTGTCGTCAACTCCGAACTGCCAACGTCGTAAATGGAGTTAAAGTGTACTCGCCTTCAGATTCTTTTCGTGTGACCTTTGCGGGTACCGCCCTCCCTCACTACGTCTTGATTGACGGAATTTTAAGGCTGCCTGTGCGGCTCTTTGTGCCTCGACCCATGGATTGCAAAAATTGCATTAAGTTGGGGCACACAGCATCACACTGTTGCAATAAGCAACGCTGTCCCCAATGCGGGGAGAATCATGGGGCAGGAGCGTGCTCAGCAATAGAGCAAAAATGTGTCTATTGCGGGGGCTCACCCCATGATATCTCCTCGTGCGAGGCATACAAGAGTCGCTGGGATAGTCAAAAGCGCTCTTTAAAAGAACGGTCGAAGCGGTCTTATGCTGCAATTTTAAAGGGCGCGGCGCCCCCGATCCAACCTCTGTCCTCCAACATTTTTTCAGTGCTGCCAGTGGACAATGATGACACAGACTCCACTGATCAAGATCACCCAGTAATTTTTGTTGCTAACTCCCGAAAACGAGCAAAACCTGCTCCTAAGACCCCGAGAGTTCCGAAAAAGGTTCCAACATTTAGCTCCCAAATCGACGCCACACAAAAACCGACAACTTCTGTAAAAGAAAAGCTTGTCCCTCCCGGATTCTCCATGAAGTTTGTACCTCAGAATAAACCACAAGTACCGGAGACTTCTAAGACCCCAAAGTCTAATGAAGTTTTCCCAGAACCGTCTACTCAATCGGGACTGTTCAAGTTGTCCGACATTTTAAATGGAGTTTTCACGTTTTTCAACGCAACGGAATCAATCAGGGGCATTGTAACCTCAATGCTACCTGTAGTAAAGACATTTTTAAAGCAATTGATGCAAACTTGGCCCCTCATTTCAGTGTTTATCTCTCTCGATGGCTAATTTACGCCCAGAGGTCGGAGATATCACTGTTTTACAGTGGAATTGTCGTAGTATCATTCCTAAACTGGATCCGTTCACATTTCTTCTTCATGAAACTAGTTGCGATATTTTTGCCCTTTCTGAAACATGGCTTTCTTCTCAATCAAACATCTCATTCCACGATTTTAATATTATCCGTTTGGATCGCAACGATTCTTATGGAGGGGTGCTTTTGGGGATCAATAAGCACCACTCCTTTTATAGAATCCACCTCCCTTTATCAGGAGGAATTGAAGCTGTTGCATGTCATACAACTATAAGAGGTAAGGACTTATGTGTTGTCAGTTTGTACTGGCCTCATAGAGTTGCAGTGGATCGAAGTCACCTAGAGGACCTGTGCTCAGTGCTTCCTGAGCCAAGGTTGATCCTGGGTGACTTCAATTCACATGGAACTGTCTGGGGAGAACAAATTGACGATAGTCGTTCTACTCTTATTTATGACATTTGTGATAGTTTCAATTTCACAATTTTGAACACGGGTGAAAAAACACGAGTACCTAAACCTCCTGCAAGACCAAGCGCAATTGACCTCTCACTCTGCTCAAATTCACTATCATTGGATTGCCAGTGGAAGGTAATCCCTGATCCCAATGGTAGTGACCACTTACCAATCAAAATTACAATCACCAATGGGGCCAGCTCTTCAAATTCAACAAATATGGTATATGACCTTACAAGACACATCGACTGGAAAAAGTACTCGGACGAAATAACAAAATCCATCGATTCTATGAATGTTTTACCCCCTTTAGAGGAGTATAACTTTCTTTCACGTATGATACATGAAAGTGCACTTGGCGCTCAAACAAAACCGATCCCAAATTCATCTATTCCTAAAAGGCCTCCTAATCCATGGTGGGACCAGCAATGTTCCAAGCTTTATAAGGACAAATCGAAAGCATTTAAAGATTTTCGAAAACATGGAACTCTCGTCCTTTTTGAAACCTATGTTACCCTCGAAAATCAGTTTAAAAAATTGATCAAAGGGAAAAAGAAGGCGTATTGGCGGAATTTTGTAGGCGGTTTATCACGGGAAACATCCCTGAGTACCTTGTGGAAAGTTGCACGAAGCATGCGTAATCGATCTTCTGCAAATGAAAATGAGGAACATTCACATAGATGGATATTCAACTTCGCACGGAAAGTCTGTCCAGATTCCACACCTGTGCAAAAAATAATCCGGAACGTGCCTCCTGATAGGTGTGGTCTGGATTCCAGCTTTTCGATGGTCGAATTTTCACTTGCCCTTCTCTCTTGCAACAATTCAGCTCCGGGAATTGATAAAATCAAATTTAACTTGTTGAAAAACCTTCCGGATGCCGCCAAATTTCGCTTGTTAAATTTATTCAATCAATTCTTGGAGAACAACATTGTTCCCCAAGAGTGGAGACAAGTAAGAGTTATCGCTATCCAAAAGCCCGGAAAACCAGCGTCCGATGCGAATTCGTACCGTCCAATAGCGATGTTGTCTTGTATACGCAAATTGATGGAGAAAATGATTTTGTTTCGTTTGGATAAATGGGTAGAAGCAAATGGTCTCCTTTCAGATACTCAATTTGGGTTTCGAAGGGGCAAAGGGACAAACGATTGTCTTGCTTTGCTGTCTTCAGAGATACAAATGGCGTACGCAAAACGTGAGCAAATGGCTTCGGTGTTTCTAGACATAAAGGGAGCTTTTGATGCAGTATCAATAGAGGTTTTGTCAGACAAGTTGCACTCCCGGGGTCTGCCTCCTCTATTGAACAACATCTTATACAGCTTGCTTTGTGAGAAACATCTGAACTTTGCTCACGGAGATATTGCAGTTAGAAGAATCTCTTACATGGGACTTCCGCAGGGTTCATGTTTGAGTCCACTTTTGTACAACTTTTACGTAAGTGACATCGACAGTTGTCTCTCTGAAGGCTGCACTCTAAAACAACTTGCAGATGACGGCGTGGTGTCTGTTACAGGATCCTCCGAGTCTCATCTGCACAGACCTTTACAAGATACTTTAGACAGATTGTCAACCTGGGCTTTGGGGCTTGGGATTGAGTTTTCTCCACAGAAAACGGAGATGGTTGTTTTCTCTAAGAAACATAGACCTGCTCAACCTAAGCTTCAACTCCTAGGCAGAACGATCACTCAATCGAGGTGTTTTAAGTATCTTGGGGTTTGGTTTGATTCCAAGTGTACCTGGAGGGCCCATATTGAGTATCTGAAAGGAAAATGCCAACAAAGAATAAATTTTCTCCGATCAATCACTGGCACCTGGTGGGGAGCTCATCCAGAAGATCTTTTAAAATTGTATCGAACAACAATTCTCTCAGTGATGGAATATGGTAGCTTCTGTTTTCAGTCAGCTGCCAAATCTCACCTCATCAAACTCGAGCGTATCCAGTACCGTTGTCTCCGCATCGCCTTGGGCTGTATGCCCTCAACGCATAACATGAGTCTGGAAGTTTTGGCAGGCATACTCCCTCTGAAAGATCGATTCAATTTACTATCACTCCGGTTCCTCATCAGGTGTGAGGTCATGAACCCATTGGTGATTGTGAATTTTGAAAGGTTACTTGAGCAAAATCTTCAAACTAGATTTATTTCTATATACCATGTCCTCATGTCAATGCAGGTAAACCCTTCTTCGTACTCTCCAACTAGTGTTTTCATCCCAGACTACGATAATTCTTCTGTCCAGTTTGATTTGTCTATGCAGCAGGAAATTCGTGGAATCCCGGATCCGCATCGTCCACTTCTGATTCCAAGAATTTTCGAAGCTAAATATAGACACGTCGATGCTGATAAAATGTACTTTACCGATGGATCACTTACAGAGGAATCAACAGGATTTGGAGTGTTCAACGAAATATCTAGCGCCTCTCACAGTCTCCAGTCACCATGCTCTGTATATGTAGCGGAGCTAGCAGCTATTCACTGGGCTTTGGACAGCGTCGCTTCACGGGCAGTTGGACACTACTATATTGTTACGGATAGTCTGAGCTC
Source organism: Uranotaenia lowii (assembly GCF_029784155.1). Classification (NCBI taxonomy): domain Eukaryota; kingdom Metazoa; phylum Arthropoda; class Insecta; order Diptera; family Culicidae; genus Uranotaenia; species Uranotaenia lowii. The sequence goes on from NC_073693.1 coordinate 135,250,887, forward strand.
TGTTGAAGCAATTCATTCGATAAAATCGGGAAAGCACTCGCCGTACTTCCTCGAGAAGATACGAAATAATTTGAGTGCTTTATCAAAACGTCGCTTTACCATCACCTTTGTTTGGGTTCCCTCTCATTGCTCGATAGTGGGCAATGAGAAGGCAGACTCTCTGGCAAAGGTGGGGGCGATGGAAGGCGACACGTATCAACGTGAAATCGTCTTCAACGAATTTTACTATCTGGTTCGAAGAAACTCTCTTGTTAACTGGCAGCGCAAATGGGACGAGGATGACAAGGGTCGGTGGCTCCACTCGATTATCCCAAAGGTAAGCCTTAAACCCTGGTTCAATAGATTGGACCTGAGTCGGGATTTTATTCGTATATTTTCCCGTCTCATGTCCAATCATTGTTCCTTAGACGCGGTACTCTATCGTTTTGACATTGCTGGCAGCAATTTGTGTGGTTGCGGCCAAGGTTACCATGACATCGAGCATATTGTTTGGTCGTGTGAGGTCCATCTTGTCGCTAGAACGACCCAGACAACCATTTGGTGGGTATATCAAATTTGCAACACAAATATACGTGCAAATATACGTGTAAACAATTCGTATATAATGCAGCAAAACCAGTATATACGTATCATTTTGGAGGCCATATAGGTACATTAGCACACATATTCTTGATTTGGTTTATTTTGTCGTAATAAAATCATGCAATGTATTTAAATACGATAAAGAATATGCATGGGATGCACATTGTAGGTGCATATATACGAATTGTCGTAATAAAAACATGCAATGCATTTAAATACGATAAAGGATATGCATGGGCCGCACATTGTAGGTGCAGATATACGAAAATGAGTTTAAATAACATTCGTACGATATAATCTGTAAAATAATATACGACTTCTGGTTGTCTGGGGAATTTTATAGACTCCCTTAGGGCCCGAGGAAAACCACCCTATGTTCCAGTGAGAGATGTGCTGGCCGTGATAGATTTGGACTACATGTTCGAGATATATCTTTTTCTAAAAGCTATTGATCTTCGTCTATAATTCTTTTTATTTTCATATTTCCCTATATCTATCATCTTTTCTATTCTAATAAAAAGTGATGAACTAGATTTAAGCACACATTTGTAAACCAACAAAATGAGTTTGGCTCCTTAAAGCCTAAAGGTATGAGCCGTTTCAAATAAAGATGTTACAAAAAAAAAAAAAAAAATGTTGGAAATTTCACATAAAAAAATAACTCACCACACTAGCAGTCCGGATTGGGAAGCAGAATCGGATTGGCTTCGTATGGCACACCATTATGTCAACAAGTCGGGGAACACTCGAGGACATTGGAAGCGAGCCAGGTCTTCAGCTTGTTTAGATTCTGTTTTGTCTTCCGTGATGTGCCTTCGGCAGTTCCTGCATTATTTCACCAACCACTATCTGCATCTGCTTATCGTGGCTCAAGCCGGCCTCTGTGGCTGTAAAAAATATATGAATTATTGTCGAGCATTTCAGTTTGCAAATCTAACTTACCAGAGGTTTTTTCTCTTCGAAGTTGTTTGGTGAATGATGTGATTTTTTTCGACTGTTAACGGCAATTGCACGCTCGTTTTTTTATAACCATTTTCGAGTTTTTTTGAACCATTTTATGGTTTTCTTTTCAAAACGTCGAAAATTGTTATTTTTGAACCAGAATAAAATGTTAAATTTTAAGCATGTTCAAAGTTTTTGTGGAAACACAAAATAATGGTTAAAATTTCAATGATGATTAACATTTTTCGTTCCGCGTCCGCCATTGTTTTTTTTTCATTCGGGTCAGGTAATTTTCGTCAAAACAATGCTTCGTTATTCTCTTGCAATTCACTAATAAGAAATGCGCCGTGATCGTCGGATTTTCAACTTAAATGGTGCAGTGGAAAAATGTGCCGAATATACCAACCGATGGGAACAAGGAAGATCCGGATATAGGATCCCAGTTTAAAGAAGAAAAGCAGGAGAAAAGGTGAGTTTTTTCATATACTATTGAATGTCTTCAGGAAATTTCGCGATTAAAAAGCGGGATGATATAAATTTTGCAAAATTTGTTTTTAACTGTTTTGATTCTTCTAAAAAAAAATGTTTCTATTTTCTCAGGTCATTCCCCATGGTCATCTAGGCATGCGATTTCATCTTCCGGAGTAAGTGGGACGAGCAAGATCCGGAACTTGACCCTCGGCAAATGGTGGATTGAAATTCAATTTTTATATTTCCCGAATCACGGTTTGACTGCAGTAGCTCAAGAAGTATGTTTTATTACGAGCAATTAACCAGTAGCCCTCCAAAGGAACCGGATTAGAAATTATTCCTGTCAAGTTGTAGGATCCCCAGGCCGGGAGAGTACAGCATCATACGTGACCATACCTCAATCGAAGTTGTGAACCATCGATGGAAAAATAATTTTATGTTATAAATGAATGTTGTTGAATCCATGTTGAAAGATGTAACTTGTTAGTTTAATTCTATATCGTTTTAATTAAATAAAACAACAATGACGAATTATTTATTTTAATACATTTTTAAATACGTAATTAATTACGTAAATCTTCATTCAATCCTTAAAAGAAAGAATTTCGGCCCTTTTTCCAAAAACGGTTGTTTTTTAACCATTATTCACATTTGGAAAACGTTTAAAAAATAACCATAATCCAAGTTCTCTTCAAAATCTCATTTTATGAGTTTTCGCGGAAAACTCATAAAACGACTTAACCCACAAAACCTCGATTATGGTTATTTTTCAAGCATTAATGGTTCAACATGGCCGAACGTGTGGGGCAATTGTTTATATCAGGGCCAGTGTTGCTAAGCATGCAGTTCGAAATGTATGCAACATTTTTTTAGAACAAAATCTTTTAGTCTGAAATCAGTTATTTTGTTTAAGGATTATTGTGAATCAATCTTGATGATTTTGAGTTAAATGATCATCAACTTATGATCGTCTTATGCTATTGCTTATTAATCTAAAACCGTTTTAAATTCTAAAATCACGCACAGTTCGTTTACGTATACTGAGCAATGAGATATTGACGCAATGTGCCAAATCAGTTGCTAAACGTCTAATTTTTCTTAAATATACCCACAGAGAATATAACTCTGTGATATTACTACATTGATTTATAAATTGTTATTATTATTTTTTAAATTATTATTAAAATTTGTAAAAATATTTGACGTATTTTAACATATGCAAATAGATTATTTAGTTTTATAAATTTCAATTTCGAATCATTGATTTTTGCTTACACCTATATTTCAATATTGTACATATTGGATTAATATTTAAAAAAATCATCTCAACTTCAATTTCATCATAATTGAAATTTACTCAAATTCGCCAAATAAAATTCCATTGGAGCCACTGCTGCAGCCATCATTGTTTTTTAATCTTGCAGCATGGCCGATGGGCAGCCATGCTGCCATCACTCATACTTGCATAAAAAAACATGAACAAGATGAACAATCAGAAGGATGGTTCATGTTGTTTGTGTAGCTTAAGCATGAACAACATTAAGTGTAGATGTATGTGTGACAGATTTCAATTGCAGGGTTCAAAACTTACAAATACTAAGGATTCCGGCAGTTGAACTGTCAGTTAGCTGCCATAAATACACGTTTAAAAAAAGTCAGGTAGAATAATAATTGACTGGGAAGAAATAAGACGTGAGATGTGATGTAACACATGAAACGTGAAATGTTAAAATGAGAAAGAAGTTATACCTGAGACGCGAGACTTAAGACCAGTCTCATGCTTTACTTTTCATGTCTCCATATCCCATTTTTCATGTCTGTTGTTTCATGATCTTCTCTTGTCCCATGTTGCAGTTCTTATGTCTCGTGTTGTATGTCTCTGGATTCAAGTTTCATGCCTCAGGTCTGAAATCCCATATTTCATGTCTCATGTCTCAGATCTCAATTGTCAGGTTTCAAGTCTCTAGTTTCAGTCTTAAGTCTCATGTTGCAGGTCTGTAGTCTTATCTGAAGTCTTCTCCTCCATCATTTTAAACTTGTTGTTAACAAATTAAAACATCGAAAACGCGGGAAAATTGAGGTAAAAAGTTGTCTTTATATTTCAATCGGTATTTCAAACTTCTTTGTACTTGGACTTGAGGAAAAATAAATTTCAAAAAACTATTGATAGAGGCTTAAGTTATTCAACTAGGCCATTTTTTTTTTAAATTCGGCTAGTGGTTGACATGTTTCAGCTGTTTTAATTTTAAGAAAAGCATATTTTTTTACTTTAAACCTTTAAAATTGTTTGTTCACAAATTTTTTTTCTTACCCTTTTCCCCAGAACGGTGATCGACACATTGAAAACGGTAGAATCGGGCCGAAAGTGTTTCCGCCTGATCGGTGGGGTGCTCTGCGAACAGACGGTCGAGGTGGTGCTGCCACAGCTAGTGACAAACAAGGACCAGCTGGAAAAGCTGATCGAAAACGGCAAGGAACAGATCACCAAGAAGGGCATAGAAATCAACCAGTTCAAGGACGAATACAATATCAAAATCCGCGGCCAGGAAGCGACACCGGCGGCGGCCAGCGAAAAGGACACCTCCGACGACAAATCGGCGGCTTCTGGCAATCGGAACGTGCTGGTGGGTAATTTGTAGGGCGGAATCGAGTCGAGCGTTTCCTTTCCCTAAGGCGTACTTTTAATCTGATAAGAAGAGCTCTAAGTTTAGTATGCTTTGTACGCGGAAACTAACATTGTACACGATTAATCCAGAAGTCATGGTAGCCGTTTTTTAACTTATTAAATTGGAGAACCCCCTCTGCAGGTTACCGCAAGCCAGTTGTGAGAGAGCTAAGATCAACACTACTAATCTTCACCGTTCTATTTGTCTAACCCTTAGATGCGTAGAGTTTACTCAGTTTATGATACCGTTCGATTCTTATCAATAATATTCAGTTACTGGGCGAAATTTCTTCCCCCATATATTTGCATAAGATGTTGCACACTGTTTTACAGTGATCGACAATATTTTCGCCCGCAATCGTTGCTTTTCTTTGATAAAAAAAAGAAAGATAGAAATTCATGAATACACGTGATGGTACACGAAATTCAAATAAGTTTATTTTCTGAAGATATCACAGCATGTTTTGCCTATATCACATTTCCTCTGATTTGACATAGGAATACAAATTACGTTTAAACTATCAATTGTAATATGTACCTTGGCCTAGCAGAAGGTTCCATGCCAATTTTGAGCTGTATCGATCAACCCTAATGAACGATCAAGTTCGTATGGAAATTAGCCTTGATTTATTCTAGTGAATCAGCGTAAACCACTTTTTCACTCCTGTTTTGAACATTGAAGCCTGATTGTTGTACAAATTTGGTAGGAATGTTCTTTAAATAAATCTGCTCAAATGCTTCGAAGACCACAAGTTGCTATGAGCTACCGAAATATGTAAGTTTCAACACCTTGGGCTAAAGATTTCTCATTTTATGACCTTATATTTTTTATTGCTAGTTCATAGTGTCGGTGACTCACTTTTTCTCGTCATGTTCTCCGTCGAACAGTTGCTTCAGCAAGGCCTTGGATGTAAAGGTTTTCTTCGGCTTATCCATTTTCGTCCGTTCATTCGAATTTTTGGCTGCATTGAGTGTGACCTCGCAAATTTTGAAATACTCAGAGCCCGACTCCATTTTACTCAGACATCGCCTTTTCTATAGCGCAGCCGTCGCTTGATCTAAAACGACTCAGTTTTCCGAGTAACGGCTACTCAGACGACTCGAAAATTGGCACTCAGCGAATTCGAGTGCTTGTAGGCGACAACTGAGTAAAGTTGGATCAAGGTTCTTAGATACACTAGGTTCTCCGACTTTCACAGTAAGTAGGCGAGGAGTGAGCGGGGCTCTCAATGAGTTTGTTTATTTTTTGCTCAGCTTTTCTGGGGTTTGTTGGTAAACAAACTTCATGAGTTCCGTATAGTTGCATAGCCTACATAGAAAAAATGGCTGAATCGGGAATTCGTTATTCGGGAACACCTCCTGAATATATACTCACCTTGAGTTGGATCAGTTTGTGCGAGGCAGTCGACTTTGTTTGTTTTCGACAACAAAGAATTAGGAAATTTTCATGGTAAATGTACATTTTTAACGTTAATCTTATAATAATAACATGATTTTGGTTATTTTACAGGGAATTGCGATGATTTCTTAACGAATCCGAGGTGCATCAAACATCCGTCGGGGAGAAAATGAAATGGATCAACGAAACGGATTTTTTTTAATAAAGATTTTTCAAATAAAATATTATGACTTGTTTTCTATTGCATCAACAAATCCATCATTCTTCCCAACAATTGTACACACGGTAAACAAAGTTATTCTGTTCTGTATAAAAATCCATACAGATTCGAGAAAAGTGTCTCCACTTAGTTTTATGTTTGGGCGCTTTACACAGAGCGTGAGCAAAAAGCTTTTACTCATTCGAAAGCTTTCAGCCAATTAGTCAATTCTGTATATTTTGACATATGGATGTCCATGCATTTTGGAAATTTCTCTGCAAAAGTAAAGTTAGGAATTTCTTCGATTAAAAAACTTTTTTTTTTCAGGAATTAAATGTTTATTTATATCCTCAAAGGCAATAATTTAAACGATTAAAACAGATCCATAGCTTCGGTGCCTTCAAGCTAACGTGTGATACTTGAAGGCTCGCTTATGTTTAACCGTCGGTTGGGATTCCTTGGTAGAGTTATCGTCGTCGATTTGTTCCACCTTTTCCATCATCCGGCACGATCGTCCGGCATTTGCTTTTGTGCGATCCAGTCATGGGTGTAATATATCTGGAAGAATGATTGAATGACGTTAGAAATTTAAATTCGAAATGAGAAAATAATACATAGCATGAAATACTAAAGTCGATTTAATAATTAAAATAAAAATAATAAAATGGAGTTAAAAATAAATGTATTATACTACAGTAAACCCAAAACCTAAATCAGGGTGAATCAATCAGAACTGTTCTAACCGGGGATCAGAAATTGAAAGCCTAGTTAAATATTAAGGTTGAAGTGGTTAAACTGAAAAACCAAAATTCAGATTTCCGACCAAATAGGAATAATCCTTCGAGATAATTTCCCGCAGGGAAATCCCGTAAGGGATTTTTCTTCAGAATCTTTTGCTGTCGAGTACTTTGCCGTCGTAATTTCCACCATTTTCCTTTAGAAAATATACTACTTACCAATTCTTTAAGAACAAAATACGGCCGCGGCGTTTCAACTGCAGTATTTCGTAGAGCACTCCCGTCGGGTAAAAGGTTTGAAGAGAAATAGGCTCTGTTTTGATCAGAGGAAATAATTTTAACCGGGCGAGAAGGCATCAAGCTCATCCTTTAATGAAAATAAAAATTTTAGTTAAGCGGTTCGTATTCATTTTAGAAAATCTCGTACCTCCAGTTGCATTCTTTCGACTTTCCGGAACAGCATAAGGAGCGTTAAATAAAGATCAGAACGATGAACCATTTTCCAAACTTCAGCCAGTTTCAAACACGACCGTTGGCTTCTTCCGCAACTGTGTGAAAAATATCCCTGAAATCATTGTAAAGGTCAAACAATGAAGTTGAATTATAAGAATACATACCTTTCGTGAGATATTTATGATGATTTCAACGCAAAAATGATGAAAAATTGAAACCATTGTGATAACCGGTAGCGAATTTGGAAAATTTGTTTGCTTTGACATCCCCGCCCAAAGCTTTCCAACAACAGCAAACTTTTTATACAGAGCTGAATAACCGAGTATTAGTTTTCATCTGTACACACACAAAATTTTCGAGGCCAGAATTTAGCAAAATTTTGCTCAAATTTGACCAGCTAGAAACTTAGCAATCAATTTAGCAATATTTTTTTACTAAAATTTTAGCAAACAAAAAAAAAGTTAGCCGCCGCAGTTTTTACTCAAATTTCTAGCAAAAACCGGAGAAAAAGATTTCCCGGATCCGTAATTTCATGTTTCTTTATTTTTTCTCTGGAGAATCAGGGGAATGTTTGAATATTGAATGGAAAACACAAATTTCATTCACTTGAAATTTATTTTTCATATTTTTTAATATTTTTTCACACTTTTCGTAAAACGTAAGTTCCGATCATGGGAACGCACCTACTGGCGAGCGAAATGCCATTCCACCTTCGTCAAAGAAAGCACCGGGATGTTTTCCGGATGCAGCTTGTTGAAATTCCAGTTGTCGGACTGTTGCGGGTTTCATGCTGCAGTTTGAACCTGGAAGAAAAAAACAAACACACAAATTAGAAATTAAGAAGTTGGAGTATCTAAATACTTCAAGATCGGACCTTACCTGTAAGCATCCGGTGTCGATTCAGCTACCAATTAGTCGTGGAGTTGGCCACCACAAGAACCACCAGCAACGAACATCCGGAACCGCACTTAATCGCGACAGCTTTTTATTTTTCTCCCAACTGGCTCGGCGGCTGGTGTCTGTGAACAAAGCGGCTGAAAAACCTTCGTTTTGCTAAAATCAAGTAAAATGACCTTTTTTATTACTAAAATCAGGTAAATTTAGCTTTTTGCTAACTCAACAGAAAAAAAATATTTTTGCTAACGGAAAGTAACAGCGAAATTTTGCTAAGTGGAGCCCCGAAAGTTTTGTGTGCACACAAAACTTTCGGGGCTCCACTTAGCAAAATTTCGCTGTTACTTCCCGTTAGCAAAAATATTTTTTTACTGTTGAGTTAGCAAAAAGCTAAATTTACTTGATTTTAGTAATAAAAAAGGTCATTTTACTTGATTTTAGTAAAACGAAGGTTTTTCAGCCGCTTTGTTCACAGACACCAGCCGCCGCGCCAGTACGGAGAAAAATAAAAAGCTGTCGCGATTAAGTGCGGTTCCGGATGTTCGTTGCTGATGGTTCTTGTGGTGGCAAACTCCACAACGAAATGGTAGCTGAATCGACACCGGATGCTTACAGGGCAAGGTCTGATCTTAAAGTGTTCAGTTTCTATAATTTCTCAATTTCTAATTTGTGTGTTTGTTTTTTTTTTTTCTACCAGCATAAAACTGCAACATGAAGCGCGCCACAGGCCGGTAATGAAGAAGGACCACAACTGGAAATTCAACAAGCTGCATCCGGCAAACACCCCGGTGCTTTCTTTGACGAAGGTGGCATGGCATTTCGCTCGCCAGTAAGTGCGTTCCCAGAATAGGAAAAGTGTGAAAAAAATATAAAAAATGTGAAAAATAAATTATAAGTGAATGAAATTTGTGTATTTTATTCAATATTCAAACATTCCCCTGATTCTCCAGAGAAAAAATAAAGAAACATGAAATTACGGATCCAAGCAATCTTTTTCTCCGGTTTTTGCTAGAAATTTGAGTAAAAACTGCGGCGGCTAACTTTTGTACTCGTTTGCTAAAATTTTAGTTAAAAAATATTGCTAAATTGATTGCTAAGTTTCTAGCTGGTCAAATTTGAGCAAAATTTTGCTAAATTCCGGCCTCGAAAATTTTGTGTGTATATTGGCTACCCAATATTACCCAAAACTGAATTAAGGGTACACACAAAATTTTCGAGGCCGAAAATTAGCAAAATTTTGCTCAAATTTGACCAGCTAGAAATTTAGCAATCAATTTAGCAATATTTTTTTGCTAAAATATCAGCAAATATGGGGAAAAGTTAGCCGCCGGAATGTTTTACTGAAATTTTAGCAAAAACCGGTGATAAAGATCGTGCAGGATTTGAGCCTGCAAGATTTATTATTTTTCTTCTGGAAACACATGGAATGTATAATATTTTCAATCAAATACAAAAACTGTGTGATTTTCATATTATTTTTAATTTTCTCGGAATTTGCACTAAACACTTTTTTGTCACTAACATTTCGATAACTTTCCAGCGGGGAACGGGTTATTTAACGCCGATTTTCGGATGGTTACATCTACGGCCTACATGAACCATCCTTTCCGTACATTCGCGTTGATGAAGTACCGTCACTAGCAGCAGCAATCTAGTCGAAAAAATAGAGAATTAAACACATTAAAACCGGAAAATCTATTTTCCGAATGTAATGTTACCTGTATGCTTCCGTTGTCGATTTGGCCACCTTTTCGTTGTCCACTTGGCCACCAAAGGAACCGTCGGTAACAAACTTCCAAACAGCACTGACTTTTTTCTTAGCGGCGGCAAAAACGGCTGCTGCCAAAATCAGAAAGCGGCCAACGAACTTAGTTTTTACTAAAATCAAGCAAAAATCCCTTTTTGCTATCGTGTCAGTAAAACGAGTCCAATTGCTAATCGAAAGTAATCGACTATTTTTGCTAAGTGGATGCTCAGAAATTTTGTGTGTATACAAATTTTGAACAACAGTCAATTATTAATTTTGAAGGAGTAATAGCAATACATTTAATGAGTATCTCAATTTTTCCGTGCAGGTTTTTACTTTTCCAGTATAAAAAATCCGGTCAAAAATCGCTCCGAAATCATTCACGCATTCTGAGTAACCCTGACTCAGAAGTCGCCAAAAGGGCAGTTAGTCAGTTCTGAGTAAAGGCCGTTTAGTCAGAACTGAGTAAGTGCGGTTTTGGCGACAACTGAGTAACCGTCACTCTGAACTGAGTAGCTGAAAGTTAACGAGTAGTTCAAACTCTTCCAAATATATATCACTATAGTTTTTTACATCTTCTGAAACGTTTGCATTATTGATACATTGAACAGGCCGTTCGATATCAAAAATTGAGCAAACCATTAAAATATTGGGCTACTTTCAAATCCGCCCACTGTGGAATCTACACGGTAACCAAAGTTACTCTATTCTGTATAAAATTCTAGTCAGTTTCAAGAAAAGTGTCTCCACTTAGTTTTATGTTTGGGCGCTCTACGCAGAGCGTGAGCAAAAAGCTTTTATACATTTTGAGCTTTCAGCCAGTTAGTCCATTCTGTATATTTTTACGCAGGGATGCCACAGCACTTTTTTAATCCGTTTGCTCATAAAAATTAAATGCCCGGATATGATTTTTTCAACAAAATTTATTCTTGCTGGATTCTTTATTTATAAATTTACATTTTGAATAATATTAAATAACATATGTTATTATATTATATATAACATAACATAAATAAAAATCATTAAGTACATGAAAAATATTGTAAATATTGAACTCAAAAAATCTTCAGCAACGGAATGTCTTGATTATCCTGTTACGGAACTTTTCCTCCAGCATTGGATTACTGCGTCCATCGTCAGGCCCCATAGACTTGTGCTGCCGCTTTGCACACACCTCATCGGTCGCTTAAGAAGATAAAAAGCTGTCTGGTTTTAAGACCTCAAGTTCTTCATCGGTATTGGGATTGTACATTTTCATCGTCAAATAAACAAGGGGACTGAAAAAGAAGATCGAGTTGAAAAGATGAAATTGAACTTATCGTAAAATACGAAGAAAGGGTCTATTACACTGAATTCTCAAATTTCAAATTTAGTAAGTCAAAGAACGATAGTAAAGCGGTCGGTGGTAAAGGTAGACTTTTAAATTTTAATGAACATTTCAAATCTTAAAAATTAACATAAGTTATTTAGCATTCCGATACATTGATAAAGTAAGCTGATAGCAATAGAATGAGAAGTAAAAAACAATTTATGTATACCTGTTCATTTGTTTATAATCCTATGCCAGGCTCCATCAAAAGCAATTTCGATCTGAGATATTCATTCCATCAGGCTTATCGATACTTTCGCATGGTCCCGAGATGCTGTTTTCTTTTTTTTTCAGCCTGTGTAACTGAAAAAAATGCTGTTAACTAATATTGAAAATTAGAAAAAAAAGTTGCGATTTACCTTCACCGTCATCAGCATCGAATCCTCTAGAAAAAGGTGTTCGAATTTCATGGCCACAGTTCCGCAAGAAACTTGAAATGTTGATGACTATCTATGCTATACGTAGCATAACACCCAGGAATCAGAAACCGGTTACACTATCCTCAATTTTTCTTTATATGTGCATCTGTAATGTGAGGTTAAAAATATTAACTTTGAAGGTTGTAATAATTAAAATAACAAATAAAAGATTTCTATAGCTTAACTAATAAGTGTTTCCGTAAAAAAAGACCACATTCCAGATCATAAAAAATAGGAATGAGTTAAACCAGGACCGAGTTCCAAATAGAAATCAATAAATTATTTTAAAAAAACTCTACTCTCTTAATTCAGTTAATATTCAGATTTTGACTATTTGTGAAAGATTTATTACCTTTTAACACAATTACCTACCTTGAAATTTATTTTCCAGGTGCTATGTGATTACCTAGCAGCAAAAGCTGCTTATGCTAAGGAGGAATCAAAACTGGAGAACATTATCAGCCGATACATCTCTTCCGGTTTAAGTTTTTCCGGAGGATATTGACCTTGATTCACAATTTCTTTAAATTTGGCTTTCATTAGTCTTCTTTTTGGGCTCGCATTCTTTTTACGGGATGATTTCGATACGTATTCCGATTACCATCCATGAGCATTGGGTTGCAGTACACAAAACGACCCCATCATGCTGCTCCTCATCGCTTTTCAACTATTTTCCGCCGCTGTTTGTCGTACCATAAAATGTATATAAAGAATTTATGTTTATTATAATTCTCCAGCTATTTGTCGCGACTACTTGACCGCAGCCGGGAGAGCTGCAAAGCAAATTTCACTTCAACTTACCCGATTCTTCAGATCAAATTTCTATGCACAAATTATCAACATCACTAAAACGAACCATTACGAGCAATTTACCGTTAATTCGTTGAATTTCCCTGAGGTAGTATTGATACGCGTCCATTAATTTGCTTTGATCCCGGAAATTTGAAAAAATTGTATGCTTTGACATCCCGTCCAAAGCTTTCCAACAACAGCAAACTTTTTATACAGAGCTGAATAATTGAGTTTTAGTTTGCATCTGTATATTGATGACCCAAAATTACCCAAAAATGAATTGGGGTTATACAAAATTTGAACAACAATCAATTAGTAATTTTGAAGGTGTAATCGCAATACATTTAATGAATAACTCAATTTTTCCGTGTAGCACAACCTTCTGTGGTACTAGATTAACCATCCGTCAAACGGGTTTCCCGTTTCCCTTTTGTGGCAGCGCTCCGCATTTGAAATTTTTTCGCATTCTCCTTTCATCGATGAAAGCGAACGAACGAACGAAACCCACTTATCAAAAGACGACGGCAACTTGGTGCTGCTGTTTGTTCGACCATATTTTTTTACGGCCCTAAATACTGGCGTGTGATTCTTCTAATTTGCATCCGCGATAAATAAGTGCGATGAGAAAGTAGTGGCTCGAACGCGGCGGTAATTTTTTCGCTATTTGTTGTTGCTATTTGGTGTGTCGTGTCTGACTGACCGACTGCTGCGGTTCCGAGTGTTTTTGTGCGCGTAGGTGATCTCGGGTGCGGTTCCCCGGAAACGGATCCCACCCGTCATAAGGCGTTTTGCAATCGTTGGGTTCCGGGTTGAATCGAGGGTGTGCCGCCGAGTCGTCCCGTTTCTGCTTGGTGCTTGAGTGTGTGAGGGTTTTTTTTTGTGTTCCTATTATTCCCGTCATAGTCGGCATAATAGGGTTCTTGAAAGTGCGTGGAATCGGATGTTGCAATCGTTCGAGCCAAAAATAGCACTGATTGGAGAGTGGATGCTGGCCCATTTGATTGCCGGAAATCTCGTGTAGATACTGGGATTCGTTTCCCGCTGGAATTTTGAAGCTACTTGGGAAACGCATAGTGCTGGAATTTCGTGAAGCCCTTCATTGCATTTTTTTTTCTCATTAGAAGCAACGAGAAAGAGCAGCAGAACGAGTGGAGTTGTGAAATAAAAATCGAAAAGTGCAGAGTGCGGTTGATCCTAGCAAATTACGAAAAAACCCACTAACAAACCGGTGCATTTCGCAAGCGAGCTGTTGAGGCATTATCGAAGGATTTTTCATTTGAACCTGAAGAAGTGTAAGTATTGCAATGGCTTATCAAAATATTCAAAATGCCGACATTACGTAGATATGCCCATTGTATAGTTTTTTTTTACGAGAGATGTACTGAATAGGGACATACATATAGGTATCTGCTAGGCCGAGGGTTGATTATAATCAGCGGCCAGACACTGGTTGCAATTATGTATTCCAAAGCCAAGATACGACAAATGTCGTCGAATATCTGGATAAACCAACAAACCTTGAAAGATTGAGATTATCAGCGATGAACTCGCACCCTGATAAGAATCGGGGGAGCATCATTTGGCATCAAAACAATTTCATACCGTGTTGTAATCTGTTGCCCTTAGCTAGGTTCGGTTATTGATTTTGTAGGTACCTACCTGCATTCTGTTTCTGAAATGTGAATTTCGAATTTGATTCAGAATCTATACGAAAACAAACTGTTAGTTCAATATCTATGTTTAGAATCTAAACTTCTCTCTTGATGGAATTGTAATCCAGAATTGTGATACAAAAATGCGATTTGAAATTTTGTGTTTTTATAAATTTGCAATAGATTTATCGATTTGTACCTATACACTGGTTGTAATATGTACTTCAGATACCGATTTTTGGATTCATTTCTTAATTTATTTTATATAAGTTTTAAATTTTGATTTATTATTTCGAACCGGAATCATGCGTGGATTATCAATAATCGAGTTCAGCTGTAAAAAATGAACCCCTTTCAAAATATTTAAAAATGATTAAAGTTCATACAGCTACGGTACTTATTTCAACATCTTACTCATAACGCTCATTGAGAAAGAACTAACTCATAAATTATTGATTATTCCTGAGAAAAATTGTGTTTCCCCGAGGAGTAAGGCAGTTTATTAGAGATTTTTTTATACGGCTAATTATTAGTTATACATGAAGGGTGTCCATAATGAAATTGCTACACACAAAATTGATTCGCAAAATTCGAGTTTTCATCCAATTGCCACAAAATTTTCAGGGATTGAAAAATAACTATTACACTTCATTTTATCATTTTACTCATATTTTATTTACGGTCCATACGCGAATGCCCGCGCCTTGGCCTTAACACCAGCCATAAGATTCTGCACAACCTGTGAATCAACCGTTTTTTGAATGTAAACCCATACTTTCTTCAATTCCTCGACTGTCTTCACTACCTTAGGTCGTTTAAGAAGGTGCTGCTTCATTATCGCCCAATACTTCTCGATGGGGCGGAGCTTGGAAAAGTTGAACATTGTCGGTACGAAATTGATCTTATTGTCCGCATACCACTTCAGCACCTCCTTGGAGTAGTGGCATGAGGCCAAATCCGGCCACAAGATTGTCGGGACGTTGTAGACCTTCAGGAGACGAAGCAACCACTTCTGGAGGCACTCTTTCATGTACACCTGTGCGTTCATCGTGTCTTGGGTCACGAAAGGTGCACTCCGCTTCCCGCACGTGCAGATGGCTTGCCAAACCAGAAATTTCTTCGCAAATTTGGACATCTTCTGAGTGCGGACATGCTCCGGAACGCTGAACTTATCCTTGGCTGTGAAAAACAGGTTGCCGGGCAGTCTTCCGAAAATCACTCGGAAGAAACGCTCATGATAGGTTTCTAGTTGGAAACATTCAAAGCCGATTGCTGCTGCCTGTTGTTCCCTAGAGAATCGGCAGAGCGACAATGCGAAGTCAATGTAAACAAGATTCAAAAGCGAGAGCGGACTCGCATCTAAGTCGATCTCTCAAGCTCACTACCTGGTGTATCAGAAGTGATTGAGACACTGACTGATACAAGGTCCAACTCGAAAATCCACTCACTCACTCACTCAAACTCAATCAATGCGGCCTTGCATCGGTTCATACTGCCTGCGTACTTTCTGGCAAAGCGACAGAAACATATGTTCATACGTACTGCCTGCGTGTTTGAATGACTATTTTAATCCTCCCCAAGTTGGGGACCCCAACAACAGCAACAACAAAGCAAGATGTATCAGGCAGACAGCATTCGATCATCGATCAGTAAACGAGTGAGTGAGTGAGTGATTGAGCAAGAAAAGTTATTGACTGAAAAAAGAAACTGAAAATCAGGTAGCTCCTCACTCAGTTGAGAATTCCAACTGGAGAAGAAACGTCTCTCTTTCAAATATTATTTCTTTGATTCTCGGAGCAGTGCTGTCGAACACAATCTTTGCCCCACTGGGAGATAAACCAACCGACAATTTAGGTTTTGCTTTCGCTGTTGAAAACGTTTCAGTGTCTCTCATGAGAATTGACTGATATTCGGAACACTGTTGCCGGGAATCTGTTTGAAGTCGGCCTTCACATATGTTTTGTCGTCCATGATGCAGCATTAGGCTGATGTCATGCTGAAGCTACTAGCAACGCGACGCGTTCACACGACAAACCAGCTCTCATTTGATCTTCATGGAAAAAGCGCAGACCTGTCATACTGAGCGCTTTGTAAAGCGCGACAAATCCATGGGAGATCAAATGAGAGCTGGTTTGTCGTGTGAACGCGTTGCGTTGCTTGTAGCTTCAGCATGACATCAGCCTTAATCTTTCGTCAGCATGTTGAGGTACAACTTCCTGGCACGGGTTTTGGTGGACTTGTCCTGCTTCTCGTCGCGATTAAGGGCCTTTTGTACCTAGAACGTTCGAAGCCCAGCCTTAGTTTTGGCCTTCTGGACAAAACTTCGGCTTAGGTGCAGTTTCTTAGCCTCATCTCGAACGAAGGCGTTCGGGTTTCGGTTGAAGGCCCCAACTACGCGGTTGTGGTTTTTGGTGTTGTACGGAATACTTTTTCCTTCACTTCTGGGCTTCTGATCGGTGGTCAAGTGTTCCTCGAACCGCTTAATCACTCGCGACCAATGATCGGAAAATCGCTCAAGAAAAGCAATCAGGATTCGTTTCAAGCTAGAATACTTACACCTCCGAGTGCTGTGATACGCACGTGGTGAACGTATCCGTTGAATATTTGTCGAACATCAACACTAACTAGATACATAAAAAAATACCATGCCCCATCGGGGGCTACCGTTTCTATTCGTCACGTGGCTTTTCTAATGTGATCGACATACTTGATGATAAATTTTGAACGTCGTTCCCACAATCATTCAATAACGCCTATCCTCGCATCATTGTTGATAATGTTCGTTATTGATAGACGATCATGAATGTCTCAGAAGGAAAATCTGAAGGAATACCAGTACCACATGTTGAAAAAAGTCGTAGCACAGCACAGTCGTAGGACAGTTCATTACGGTTACTTAGTAATGATTTTGTTCTTCTACGCAAAGCGAAAAGTTAAAAATCATATTGTGACCTTTACGCATCGCTCAGAACTGATACATACCATTTGTGATCCTAGAAGGTTGAACACAAGGAAGGCAATCACCATCGAGACGTTCGTTGCTGATAGTCTGCGTCCTTCTTTACCATATCATGTTTTGCGGGAATGTTTCAAATACAGAAGCGTCGTTGTCATGCATGATTGTTTATATAATTTGTTTGAAGAAGGAAAAATTGACTGCTTCGATTTTTTTGCTCTGAATGCAGTAACACATGGCTGATCGAAAATGATTGATTTTCGGAAGATTGCTCGCGACACCGTGGAATTTGCGATTTCCAACGTTTCCATTTCCGCGAGTTTTTATCGCAGGACTTTAAAACTTGCAGGATGTAAATAATGCACTATGAACTAAATCCACCCAAACATTCATTAAATTCTATCCTACGGTTAAAAAGTTAGAGCAATTTCATCGTAGACACCCTTTAGGTATCGTCACAGTAGCTTGATGACCCCAATCATACCGTTTTTGGGTACTTCTGATCCCCAGGTATCCTTCAAGTGCAAGGCGAAATAAATTTAAAATGGTACCCACGAAAAGTGGTTTTTGCCGTTAAGCAACATGGAACTAGACAATCAAAGCACTACGTTGAGGTTCGAGGCCTATTTTTACGAAAAAAAATTGGATAAAAAAATTAACAAAAACGCCCTCTGAATGCTTAGACATAATGTTTACTTAATATTTTCTACGATCATCTACTAAGGATAGTTGCGCTTCACACTCCCAGAAAACGTCCTTCCCGAAAATCATACAAACAGCCGTGGTGGAACTCAGAGCTTCGCCGTTCTTGTAATAGATTGCGCAGAATACTTAAACGATATTTTCGGAACAGAACTGCAGTAAACAAAGCTGACCTAGCATCTATAGAAGCCGAATACTCATCGCTACGTAATACCGTATTCAGACGATATATAAATAATATGGATCGGGAAGTGAAAAATAAGCCATCAGAATTCTGGAAATTCATCAAATCTTGACGTTCCGTCAGCAGTTTTCCATAGCGAGTCTCATTTGACGGTCGGTCATCTGAAACTACCCGTGAATCTGCCGATCTGTTTGCTGAATTCTTCAAGAGTGTTTATTCTTCACATAGCCCATCTGCCGTCAACCAGTATTCCGAAGCATTGCCTAGCTTTGACATAAACCTTCCTCAGCCTTTAATTAACCGTGAAGTCTTGACAGCCCTCAAAGCTGTTGATCCAACATAAGGACCCGGCCTAGACGGTATTCCACCGTCTTTTATACTAGCGATCGCAGAAACACTCGCCGAACCACTGCGCATTATATTCAATCGATCTCTAAATGATGGTATTTTTCCTAGTATCTGGAAAACCACTGCCATAACTCCAATCCATAAATCGGGAAATATTCATAGAGTGGAGAATTATAGACCCATTTCGATAATCTGCTGCCTGTCAAAAGTTTTTGAAACACTACTATACGAGCGACTTTATAATGCTGCTAAACCAATTTTATCAGAATATCAACACGGTTTTATGAAGAATAGATCTACGGTTTCAAATCTTTTGAGCTATTCCGCTACGCTATATACTGCTGTTAGCAAAAAGCAACAAGTAGACGCCGTTTATACCAACCGCCGTTTATACCGACCTTGGCAGTGAAGCATAGAAAGATAAGACAATACCTTCTGCGTATGCCGAGCTGCTAGGTACGTCGCGCGTCTGTGTGTAGGATACCTCCAACGTAACCGTCGTGGAGTATCCGAGTCGAACGCGCCCTTTGCGACGGAAGCTGTGGGGATAAGACAATACCTTCTCCACAGTCGAATTCGTAGGGGGAAGAGTATTCACGTCGCGGAATACTCTCGGGTAGAGTGGTCTCACGTCGCCGTCGGACGAGCCACTCGCGTTGGGTTGTATGACATCACCGTCGGGATTCATCTGAGTCGTAAGCGTTTAAGACCCGTACGTGTGCTGTGACAGGCGCGAGTCTAGGATAAGCTGCTCTCGGTTCAGCACACGGCGGGCAAAAATCCTAGGGTTGCCAGCCAAAAAGGGAGGAGGAAGACCGGATCACGGTCGGAGTAGAATACCCTTTCGGCGAGGGGGCATTCGAGTAGTGTGCGTCCGATCCTAGCAGTAAAGCATACAAAGATAAGACTCTACCTTCTGCGTATGCCGAGCTGTTTAGGTACGTCGCGATCGTTGTGTAGGATACCTCCACCGCCGCGGAGTATCTGAGTAAACGCGCTCCCTACGAGGGAAGCTGCGGGGATAAGACTAGACCTTCTTCGCAGTCGAACTCGTAGGGGGAAGAGTATTTACGCCGCGAAATACTCTCGGGTAGGGTGACTTCAAGTCGTCGGCGGGTGAGTCACCTGAGTCGGTGTAGGATAAATTCTTCGCCGGGAATCATCCGAGTAGTCTTTCGTAAAGTCCCGGACGTGTGCTGTGACAGGCGCGTTTCCAGGATAAGCTGCTCGCGATTCGGCACACGGACGGGCAAAGAGGAAAGGGCCTCGAGCCAAGCCAGGCGGAGCCTAGATCTCGAGTCGTTAGAGGAGAGGTCATTGGTCTCTTGCAGTGGTCTCGAACAGAGGCGGAGCGCACGATATTCGTGGGAACCAAGCTAGTCTCGAGTTGCGAGAAAAGGCCGGAACTCGAGTCGTTAGAGGAGAGGTCCTTAGTCTTGAATCGTAACAAGAGGCAGGGTATATATGCTGGAGTTTGACTAGAACTAGAGTTGCCGATGAGCGCTTAAGCGCGGACTTGGTCTCCCATCTCGGGTAGAGCCTTCGTTGCAGGTCCGGATGGGAATTATGGCCAGAGGCCCCAGGTGGACTTCATTGCGTAGGGGTACTTAGTATCATGAGTCGTCCAATTGAACCCATGGACCCAGAGTAGCATACTAGGGGGACTCGGTCGCTCGCCGTGCCTTGGAATGCAATCCGTTAAAAGGATTTACCACCTGGGTTATCAACTAATAAAAAAAAAGACGCCGTTTATATAGACTCATCCAAAGCATTTGATAAGGTTCCTCATGAGATCGCAATCCATAAAATTGTACGCTATGGCTTCCCATCGTGGTCTACAAGGTGGCTGCTCTCGTACCTGACAAATAGACGAGCATTTGTAAACTTACGGGGAATCCAGTCTCAGCCTTTTGAAGTCCCTTCCGGCGTCCATCAGGGAAGCCACTTAGGACCACTCATCTTTATTATTTTTGTAAACGATCTTGCCTGGATACTCAAATCCTCAAAACTAATGTACGCGGACGACCTTAAAATATTCAGGAATATCAGCAGGTGCAGGTGTAATGGAATGGTAGCTAATACTAGTAAATGCAGATGCATTACGTTCTGTAAAACGAGAGAACCGTTACGTTTTAACTATGCAATGGATACAGTGGAAATGGAACGAGTGGATTCGATCAAAGATTTTGGCGTTATATTCGATTACAAACTAACCTTCTCGGAACACATCGTTGCTACTACTGCAAAAGGTTTTGCTATTTTGGGTTTCATCCGTAGATACACTGCAGACTTTGAAGATGTTTATTGTCTGGAAGCAATTTTCTGTGCTCTGGTGCGTAGCGTTTTAGAATATGCCGTGGCAGGTTGGACCCTTCATCAGGCAGTACAAATCGAACGACTAGAAAAGGTACAAAAGAGGTTCCCACGATTCGCACTCCGTCGCCATGGAATGATGCCGTTCGACTGCCACCATATGCAGGAAGATGCAATCTGATATCTCTTGAGACCCTTTGCTGGAGGCGGACGTACATTCAAAGAATGTTCGTCCTTGACTTGTTAAAGAATAATATAGACTGTCCCCAATTGCTGCAAAACATTAACATTCACGCGCCAGCTAGACAACTTCTTCAACAGAACTTTCTGTGGATACCATACAGCCGCACCGTCTTCGCACAAAATCATCCTCTGTATAACTGTTGTCGTGTTTTCAATTAAGTGTCAAACGTTTTTAACTTTAACATTTCCAAAGATATATTTAAAAATAGTATACGTAGTTCTAGAAATTAATACATGTTTAGTTTAAGATATGTTTGTGTGATTACTATGTATCAAAGACAGTAATTATAAATAAACGAAGATTTAGGTTGAGATTATGTAATTGAAAGTATATATTTACATATCGTAATATTGGTTAAGTTTTAATTACTCCATAATCGAACGACACTTACTGTTGGTACATTCTTAATATAAACGAAGGAATTTACGTAGTATACGCTTGAATAAAACGTAACTGTTTACAACTTGAGTCATAGCCAGAACTGTTTAGTTCATGTTATTCTAAACAACCATTCGAGTGGTTTCGCCTTGCATTATATTTGTACCGAATCAGTAAGAACTGTTAGTTGAGTTATTCGCTCCGAGTGACCTTTTTTGTTGTTGAACCGAACAATTTCCTGGCGCTGAAATATTGAATTTGTTTTTCAACCGTCATGTATGCAACTAATGCAAATTTCTATACACTTGCATAAATTGCTTAACTATTGCACCACTTGGAATTAGAAAGTTTATTTGTTAAATCACAGCCATTTTACCGTTCTAAAAGTTAGCCTTTTCAACTATTCGGTGAAACGAATATTCGTCCAAACATGAAGTGAAAGAAAATTACTTGAGATTTAAATTTTGCCTAGAATCACTGAGCTCAGAATACTTAGGGTTTGGGGGATGAATAAACCAAGCGGTTCCAAATCCTTAAAAAAGAAAAAAAGAGTACTTACTCAACTAATCGAATAGGTATGAATAATACAAAAAGTGACAAACCCAGAAACTATTCGGGGTTTTTAGACGGTTTTCGGTGTCGAATATTCAGCCGCGGAATATTCAGTACAAACATTTTAGGATGGTTACTAGTAGAAATAATGTGTTTGTTGTTTTTCTGTGCATTTAGCATAAAAAATACTATAAAAATAAACTGAATTATAAAAATCTATTCGGAGGCCAACAACTTGATATACTCACAAATGCAGGGGTAAAGAGCTCCCAGACATATATAATACAGTTAAGGCAAGGTCATAATAATATTAAAATCGAATCGCTTTTCATGAAATAAGTTGAGCTATCAGTTCTATTGAATCTTGATGAATCATTGAGTTTTCAACTCGCGGCACAATCTCAGCATGACATAGTGCGTTACGCCATTATGAATTAGGATTTTTACATATCTATCTCATACATAACTATCCATAAGAAAAATCACAACTTTTTTCCCATTCGGAACGTCTATCATCCCAGATTAGAGAATTCGTCATCCCGAGTGGGCTGAATGAGACAGTTGACCGTGTCAGTCAGACAGTGTTCATAAATGGTGGACGCT